>NC_056726.1:1929348932-1929401432 GCF_019279795.1 Protopterus annectens
AAATATATCCAGACTATCAGTAAAATTGGGAACCACCATTTACTGAATATAAATGCCACAAGGTAGCATTCCACGACAGCAGGAAAATGGAAACAGACTGACTACATAACCATTCTGTTTAAAAATAAAGCTGCCACGGTTCCTCAGTCGGACTGAAACATGTTTGTGAACTTCATTTATCCTTTATAAGTCTACAGGAGAAAAACTAAAATATGCCATTTGATCTGCGATGTGCACCATTCTGCCAGGGCGTGAAAATGTGTATGAAACTGTGTCCATTATCTATGCAGTGTATAAAAAATATCTGAAGTTATTAACTGTATTGCGCTGGAACGATTGTATGCAGGATGTGAAAGACACAGCAGATGTGTAATACAGATTGTACTTGCTCCGTCCTGTGATTACAAGATTGTGACTATTTCTAGGCCAGGAAGCTAAAGGCTGTAAAATCACAAACAGAAGATTCTTTACAGAGGTTAACCAAGAGCAGGAAAGCAAACTTGTTTACATATGAATGTGAAGATCTGCTTAACTGCATATTTTTTCTACATGGAAAATATGTAATCCATGAGCTGAATGAAGAGAAAAGAAAAACTGTTTGAGAGAAGAGTTGATAGTTAAACCTCTCTGTTGAAGTTCTGATGTGCAGTCCCCTGAGTCTGGTGTCTTTGCCTTTATGCCTCTGTGATTTGAAAACCCATCCATTTCATCCAAGGCTCACAAATTCTATTTTTTTCTTTTTTTGTAATCTATTTATTCAAAAGGGTTATTATTTATATGCAGTTTCATGTTTTTCAGCATATTTAACTGCTATACCATGTTTTCATAAGTATGGTTAGTTATTCACTTCTAGAAAGTTTATAGCTGGTCTTTTATTAACCTATTTAGTAATAGAGAAAAGTGTTCAGTGGTTAGCATTGTCACCTCACAGCAAGAGGTTCTCCTGCTCAATCCTTGGCTGGGGTGCCTTCTGTGAGGAGTCTGCATGTCCTCCCTGTGGTCGCGTGGGTTTCCTCCGGGTGCTCCGGTTTCCTCCCACATCCCAAAGACATGCAGTAGGTGGACTGGACACTCTAAATTGGCCATAGGTGTAAGTGCGTGCGTGTGTGTGTGTGTGTGTGTGTGTGTGTGTGTGTGTGTGTGTGTGTGTGTGTGTGCCAGGCTGGCAACTCAATACTGTAAAACTTCACTGCCAATCATGAGCGGACAGGTGATCCGCTGTGGCGAAAAGCCGAAAGAAAAAGAAGAAGTAATAGAGAAAAGTGTATTTACTGATACATAGTGACATGTTTCAGGCATTCACATTTAATTGACCAGACTGCACTGCTACACATTGTCTGTTTTGTTTGAAGTGATTTGGCTTATTGTCAGAATAAAAACAGTAGTTGGGGTTTCCTTAGTCAGGTAATTTGGGGTGGTACAGTACCACCATGGGCTAGGACAGAAGTCTGGACTGCTGGAAAATATTATGAGCCTTCCAACAAAAAATATTATGAGCCTTCCAAAAAGACTATTGTGTGCATGTGTGTGTGTGAGAAATAGTTGGTGTTTTGATGTGTGAATTTGACAGTTTACTAAAAGTAGATTTACAACTATTATTATTATGGGCAAGTAAGTGCTGGAGAACACTGAAGCACAGAGAAAATGATGAAAAGGAGTCCAAGGACTAGGCCAAAGACACTGTTCAACAGAACCACTCAGTATGAAGCCTATTCTTATGTTTGAATGGTGTAGGCCCATACTTCAGCAACAGTGCATATCTCCTGCATGTTCTTGAGACTATGCTACAATTAGTGAATCATTTACTAATTCATATTCGAGTGCCTTTTCTACATTTTATCTGTTTAGTGCCAGTGGAATGACTTGGGAGACCATACACCTTGTGGCCTTCAAATGGTAGAGTGGTATTCATAGTCATTATGCAGATGTGTTAATGCCACCTGCATTGTAGATGAATGAGCACAGCTAAGCTGTGAGTCATATTGGCCAATTATGCAAGTGAATGATGACCTTGAATGAGCATAAAAAAATGAAATCATAATGAGATGCAAAAGAGGAATAATGTAACCCAGCATATGCTAATGAATCATTCTCATGCATGTTTGTGATTTATACTGGAATTTTCTCACTTGTATGTGCCAGTGATATGTTATATAAAGAGAAGTCTCTCCAATCCTATCTACTTTGCAATCTGTGAAAATGCTGCCACTTGCTGTTAGCCTTGCTATTTCCAGGTGTGAGATGCTTGTCTTGATTGAACAAAAACTGTTTGCACCCAGTGGCACTCACCGGCCAAGATGGTGGAAATATAGGCAGAGGATAACTCGTTATAACTTTGATAATCAGGAAATCCTTGATAGGTTCAGAGTGGACAGGGACATTATAATGGTCTCAGTTTTTTAATTTCTGCAAGTCTTTTGGGTTGCTAATAACATGACAGGAATGGACCCCATTCCTAAGTCAAAGTACGATTAAAGTTCATGAAATTAGTATTGTTTCAATCTTTGGTGTCAACCAGAAGTGCTCTTTGTAGCACCCACAATGTGGCCAGTAATGACTCTTCTGCAATTCGTATGGGATTACATGTGTTGATAGCATATCTAAATACAATTGTAGATTATTTTTTATAAGACCAATTGCTCCTACTATTCAAACTATATGGGTATCTTTCTTCCACATTGCTCTAATTTCTGCCTGCAATCCTGATATTTTATGACTCTGTGTCTCTCTGTATGCAAGACACTGTAGTAACCGGGCGTGGCAATTTCAATGATCAATGCTACTTTTGTCTTCTTTTCATGGACCACTATACCCGGTTTTCTAGCATCTATCTTTTGAACTGTTGGTAATGGATGATCCCATGTGATGTAGACTTCATAATTTTCTATGATTCTTTGTGGCTCATGTTTCCAGTGTTTTTCAGCCACCAATACCATAATGTTTGCACAATCCCCAGTGCAATAATCTTGTCACATTATTATGCCTTTCAGTACATGGTCCTTCTGCCATTAATATGTCACAACCAGCAAAAAAGTATACAACTGTTTCCAATTCTGTTTTACAAAACCTAAACTTGTCTGTTTCTCCCACATGTTCAATGGACTTTGTAAACCAATGTGTAAGTAGCCCGCTATCTTAGGCTGCCAATATTAACCTTTCAACTCATGGTTTGAATTTGCCTCTCCTTAACCATCTCTGCATTCAATCCTGATCAATATGAAGGTCTTTCAGAAATTTTCTATATTCTATATTTGTGCATTTTCCACATTTCTTGCCTTCTTATCTGCTCCTTCACCTTATATTCTTTCTTTTGTTTTATGGCGCATTCAGTTACTACCTGATTTTTATCTACTTCTGGTTGGATTTTCATACCTCCTTGATGCTGATGTGCTTCTGCTAGACTAAGCAGATAAGTCATCTTAGAGTTATTCTCCTCATGTTTCAAAACTTTCACTACATTTGGGACTTGTGAGGTCAGCAGATATATGTGCAGTCCCACGATTGCAGATTTATACATGTAATTAGTTTCAAGGAGGCCCATCCCTCCTTTGGAATGGGGAATATATAATATTGGTATGCATGAAGCATCCTTTTTCTTTTCCTGTCTAATCTATCCAACATGTTTTGGGGCCAGTCAATCACTCCAAAACTGTAAGTTAGGATAGGAAGAGCAAATTAGTTTATAGCTTTAATTTTGTTCCTAGATGTCAACTCTGTTTTCAGGGTTAACTTAAGTCTTGTAGAATATTCCTTACCAAGTTTTATTTGCATCTGTTCATGTTTTATTGTTGTCCGTTCATCAAATTCCAAATATTTATACACTCCCTCTTGCTCAAGTTCTTTTATATCACATTATTGTTCCAAACAGGTTTTCTTGGTGCAGCAGTTTTCCTGCTTTAACGGTTGATTTTGCACATTTATCAAGGCCAAATGACATTCTTATATCATCTGAAAACGTTTTGACAACTTGCATCTGTGCTTTCAGTTCCTCATCTGATGAGCTATACAGTTTTAAATCATCGAAAAAGAGAAGGTGAAAAGTATTTACACTTTGTTGCTTTCTAAGAGTCATATTATAGCCATGACCTAAGCTGTTAAGTCGACAGCTTAATGAGCTAAGGGCAAGACAGAATATCAGCAGTGACAAAGAGTCACCCTGGATTGTCCCCCTTTGAATTTTTATCCTTGGGATAATAATTTGTCCTTTATCATGGCTTAATTGCAAAGTGGTCTGCCACTGTCTCGTGGTCATTGTAATGTAGTAACTCAGTGTAGGGTGTATCTTATACATGTTTAAGCGCTCTTTCATCCATGAATGTGGGATACTATCAAATGTTTTTTTATAGTCAATCCATGGCATACTTAGCTTCTTCCCCTTTTTACAGTTCTTCACTATGAGTTTATTTAACAACAAATGATCCTTTGTTTCATATAACTTTCTTTTTTGCCCTTTTGTTCTACTGCCACAATTGAGTTTTCTTCTAAATGACTATAAACTCAGTCAGCATCAATTCTAGTGTATAGTTTATATGTCATCGGAAGGCAAGTTATTGGTTTATAATTTTTAGGGTAGCTTGCAGCTTCACTCTTAAGTAGGAGCATTCCTTTTCCTGTTGTTAGCCAGGTTGGTGTCTGTTCAGGGTGTGCATATAAATAGTTCTTACTCATGGCTAAATCTTCATACAAAAATGTTTACACTTTTGACCAGAAGTTAGGCAATGCATCTGGGCATGGAGTTTTCCAATTAGAGGTTTTTCTTAACTTTGTTTCAACCTCTCTGGCTGTTACTTCATCCGATTTCATATCTTGCACCTTTAAACTTCTTATTTTTCCTTTTACTTTTTCTATCCATTTAACATCTTTATTATGTTCCACGGAATTTTCATAAATACTTCTCCAAAATATATCTATTTCTTCTTTTTTTGT
This sequence comes from Protopterus annectens, assembly GCF_019279795.1. Classification (NCBI taxonomy): domain Eukaryota; kingdom Metazoa; phylum Chordata; order Ceratodontiformes; family Protopteridae; genus Protopterus; species Protopterus annectens. Next base: position 1,929,353,859 of record NC_056726.1, read on the forward strand.
GGTCTTTCAATTCCTTTTGAGTTGTTTCCCAATTCTCTATAAAACATTTTTGTGTCATCGATAAATTGCTTATTTTGTATTTCTCCTTTATATTTATATGCTTATCTTCTAGGTTTTTCAGTGAGATGCATGACCATGTGGACACTAAAGTATGTCTACCCCTCACTATACTTGCAGTGTGTCTCCTTCCAGATACAGATGACTGAGGACAAACTGGGGATCTCACAGGTTGCTGGATGTAGTTTTGGCAAGTGTGGATCAGTACATCTATTTTCAGGTGTCACCCCAGGACCAAGCCAGGACAATGCATGCCTTTTATGAATTAGTCAGTATGATACATTGCACCCATGTTGTAATTAGGGCCCCTTCTGGTCCACAAGGGGAGAGATACCACAATGAGAAGGACTAACCTGCATCAATTGCCATGTAGTGCAACTGACGCATGGGGGTGTATCAAAAACATGTCTGCCCAGCATCCTGGCAGTGCACATGCTTTCTATATCTAGCATGCTAGCTTACTCTGTCACCGTGTCATGCATAGTAGGATGCCCAGTAATCTTCTTGCTTATAAGTGGAATGATATGTTTTTTATATTGTATTTAAGTAAGTATTAATGGTAAAATGTATTGGTGAATACTAAATCACCTTTCCTTTGTTTTGCCCCTCCCCCCTCTCTCACTTTTTTTTTGTATTTCAGGTGATGCTGAGTATGCACGTTAGCCATGGCTTATGACGAGAGTGAAAAATCCAAGTTATGTCTGGATAAGTCTGGGCTGCCCTTCTGTATGACCCAACTACTATGTGCAGGGTGTTTACTGTAAGTTGCATTTTGACAACATGATCATGGGCTTGTCTGGTAGTGAAGTGACTCTTGCTGTCACTGCAGTTCCCAGCTCCATTCCCTCTATTACTAATGATGAGCAGCTGGCAGCAGTAGTCCCATGTAGCAGGCTCATGCATGGCATATGGCTGTGCAGGTAAAGAGGTGGCATCTAGTCCAGAATTATGGCTCATGACATTCAGGTTAGTGTTTCATTTCTTGTAAAAAAATGCATACAGTATAACTGATGCATGCAGTGATATCTGTGAGATATGCTATGTGTTGTCTGGTCTGCTGTGACTGTTCATCTGACATTCTCTCTCATCTTAAAATCATTTGTTTTCTGAAAAGTTATTTGTGTTATTTTTAGTAGAACTCATACTTGAGGTCTTACTGCCTCTGCTTAGTAATGGCACAAAGCATCATACAAGTAATAATCTCATTTTAACTACTTTACACAATAAAATTTGTTGATATATATGATGTATCTAAATATGCATGTGCTAACTATCTTAATTTGATATAATTAGGAAAAAATGTTAATTCAATATTACATGAGTTCATGCATTGCATTTGAATGAGAATGTATTTTTAATGCATTTTTTTCTCAGATTAAAGTACATTGTTTGCTGTGGTACTGCACATTAGATTATTTTTATTTTGTCATACACAATAATTTGTGACTTCAGAAACAAAAAATATTATAATTTGTGTAGTGGTGAGGGTGAAGTGGCAGCAAAATTTGTTTACATGGTAGGCTATATATTTCAATCTGTAATTTTCTCATTACTGTGTTTCCATGAAAACTTGTGTATTATTACTTCTAAGTTATTGGTAACTGCCAGCTGTAAGAATGTTAATTCACAGAGCACTACTGGTGTTAATGACTGCAATCTCATGATATGCAATACAGATTTCTTTCCACGGTTCCCTGAGGTTTTAAGCAGTACTGTTACAGGGATGAAATGCATATTGTTGTAAAGTGTCATACCTCTACCTCTTTTTTATTCATAACATATTTCCCCTTGATCTAAATATTCACCTTTGTTTCTGAAGGTCAGATTGTATGTAACAAAACTGTCACAGCTGATTCACGGTAGTTCAAAATCAAATGAATCATACACATCTCCTAAAGATAAGCTACCTGATTGTGCAATTGATTTTGAATAGGGCTATCTTGAGTGCTGTATGGTGAGTTGCTCTGATGTCATGACTGACTTGATCCAGATGATCCTGTAGACACTGATCAAACAGTGCTTTGTGAATGTGATCTGGACCTCAAATGTGAGTCTCTGTTAAGTGTAGAAGAATGTTGATATATCCTGCATGAAATCTGTTGTGCTTGTTCCCCCCAACTAGTTACAATACTTTCCTATGAAGCACTTGTAGACTCTTGATTTATCCCCATGTGTCCGGACTACTCCATCATCGTCCCCTTCCAAAATTAACTCCTGCTTAAGTCTGGTAAGTCCTAAATAGTGTACACATGGAGGAGCAGAGACGCTTGGTGTTCCACCATACTATGCATCGGTGTGATCATGGCATTATCCCTACTCTGGAAATCTTCACCCATACCCTGGTGGATTTGGACCATTTCCAGATGTCTCTCTGTGGCAGATTTCTGAGCCCTAACAATGTCATGGCACATTTGCTGCTGGGTAGCCAATGCTTTTTCTGTTTCCTGGGGTAGTTCTAACAAATGTCTTTGGCTCTGCTTTGTAAAGGTTCCACTGTGTTAATGTCAGCTATCATTCTGACTGATTATTACAAATCTAGCATTTGTAATAATGATGAAGATTTTAAAAATGAACTATTAAGAGCAACAGATATGTTTGAAAATAGGAAATATGATATGAATAATGTAGAGAATAGCATGACCAGAGTCAGAAATGTGAGATATGGGATATGCAGTAACAAGGTCATTAGACTGCCAAGAAATGATATATGGACATATAAAAATATTAATAATTTTTTTTTGTAGTTCTAACATTTAATATACTTAGTGAGACAGTTAAATATATTATAACGCATTATTGGCAATTTTTATCAAACTTTCAAGAGTTGAAAGGTTTGGTAGAACAGAAGTTAAAATTTTCTTATAAGAGAGGGACTAGTCTCAAAGATATGTTAGTTCAAACTAAATTTAGTAGACCAACAGAAAGGTTAATACGGCATATTCAATTCATAGGTACTGCACCATCTGGCAGATGTTTGGGTTGTAAACACATTGTTAGTACCTTTCCTGTTATTAATAATATTAGGTTTAAGGCTGTTGCAGCATTTAACTGCCTTACAGAGAGTGTAGTTTATGTGAAAAATGTGGATGTAATAAATTTTATATAGGTCAGACAAAGAGAATGTTTAAAACTAGACTGTTGAAACATATTAGGGACATTAAAGCAAAGAAAGAAGAAAGTTCCTTGGCTCAGCATTTTAAATTGTATCATGCTAGTGATTCTAACGATTTAACAGCTACAAGATTAGAAGAAATAAATATAGAGAATGTGAATAATAAGATAAACAGGTTATTATACAAAAAGAGTTTTTATTTTGAAGTTTGGGACTTTGGTCCTACAAGGTTTAAACATTGATTGTTGTTTGAAATGTGTTATGTAGTTTAAAATATGTCTATAAATGAAGTTGTTTAAATGCACATTTTTAGGTAGTTTTAATGCTTAATTCCTTAATTGATTAATGGATTGAATGTTTTACTGGATGTCAGTGGGTATATAATGAGTTAGTAAGATTGTGAATTAACTCTTTGAAGGCTTAGTACAAGCTGAGGTGCCAGAGTGTTTTGTAATAAATTGGGATATACTTGACTATGAGTTGTTTCTTTTTAATATCCATCCAGCGTTTGTTGTATAGTGATCATTCTGAAAGTGTTTGTCTTGGTCAGGGGATGACAGTATACAGGTGCGTGCTTGTTCCTCCTCTACAAGCATGTCAGTGTCAGAACATTCACAGTTTTATAAGTTTATAGAACGTTACTAGGCTAATGGTGTTAGAGCCCTTAATTTATCCCGAGTTGTCCCAATTGTCAGTGGTGCTTGACTTTGTGATGGTTTGAAACTTCATGAAGAGATGCTAGCATGTGGCAGGCTATGAATCCTGCCATTAAATGTGGGGACTGCGTGACACTTCCCTCTGTCTGCCTAATAAATATAATTATGTTATCATCATCATTATCGTCAATAGCCACTCTGATGCTGATATCCCCCATATTGATTGTTATAGTGGAACTGTTTATTGCTGTTGCTGACCCTGTAAAAATAATCTGAAAATATTACTAATAATGAAATAGCATGCTCTGTTGTATGCTTATTAAGGAGGTGGTGGGGCACTTGCCATACACACTTCCTTTATTGCCATTCTGTACTGATGTTGAATGATCCCGTATTAATAGGAATTGCTGTGTATTTAATGTAATCATTCCTTGTCAGCATTTAATTCTCTATATGAATATGTGTTACTGTTTTTAAACCAACCTTTCTCAGCAAACAAGTGTTGCTGTTGCAGTCATTCGTAATAGCCAGTTTCCACAACATGTCTGATTATTCCAGTGCCATCAACTTTTATGTCATAGTCATCCTTACTGATGGAGAGAAAGTATCACTCATCTGGTGTTAACTAAATAATTGTTGGAACCATTCCCCAAGTACTGGCATGGGCAATTGCATTCTGCCTCATCTTGCTTCTTTGTTGTTCACTATGATGACTCAAAACTGTAATGCCAGATATAATTTGAACCATATTATAAAGTTTGCAAATGAAACAACAGTAGTGGGCCTCATCAGCAATGATGATGAATTGGCCTACAGAGAAGAAGTGAACCAACTCGTTGTCTGGTGTGATAGTAATAATCTGTCACTGAATGTCAATAAGATGAAAGAGAAAATCATTGACTTCAGGAGGAGGAAACATATGGTACATATTCCACTCATAATCAATGGTAATGCTGTGGAGTTAGTGAGAAGTACCAAGTTTTGGGGGGTGTACATAATGGATGATTTTACATGGACTACAAATATTACCTTCCTTGTTATGAGGGCGTCTGCACTTTTTGTGTCAGATGAGGAGAGTAAATATTCCTTCTCCTGTCCTCACAACTTTCTATAGAGGTACAATAGAGAGTATTTTGACCAGCAGTCTCTCGGTCTGGTATGGTAGTTGTACCATTTCGGACCAAATGTTACTCCATAGAATGGTAAGAATGGCAGAGAAAATTATTTGAGCTGTCCTCCCATCAATACAAGATCTATATCAGCTATGCTATGTTAGTAGAGCCACTAAGATGGTTAGGGATGCTACTCATCTTGCCCATAGTCTGTTCAATCTTCTGCCTTCTGGCAAATGCTACCATAGTATGCAGTGCAAGACTGTCAGATTTAGCAGGCCATTAGGTTGCTTAATTCTTTTAACAACATGTAATATGTTGGCCTATTGTAATGTTGAACTCATGTGTGTGTGTGTGTGTGTGTATGTGTGTGTGTGTGTGTGTGTGTGTGTGTGTGTGTGTGTGTGTGTGTGTGTGTGTGTATATATATATATATATATATATATATATATATATATATATAGTAATAGAGAAAGATATTGTTGATATATATATAATCCATCATTCAGATTATTTCAAATAAGCATACCAAGACAGAAAACATTTTAGAATACCTAGACAGTCTTCTTAGTCTTTCGGCTGCTCCCGTTAGGGGTTGCCACAGTGGATCATCTGTTTCCATTTCTTCCTTTCCTCTGCATCTTGCTCTGTCACACCAACCACCTGCGTGTCCTCTCTCACTACATCCATAAACCTTATCTTAGGCCTTCCTCTTCTCCTGTTACCTGGCAGCTTCATCCTTAGCATCTTTTTCCCAATATACTCTGCATCCGTCCTCAGCACATTTCCAAACCAATGTAATCTTGCCTCTCTGGCTTTGTCTCCAAACCTTCCAACCTGGGCTGATCCTCTAATATACTTATTCCTAATCCTGTCCACACTCGTCACACCCAGTGCAACTCTAGACTATATATATATATATATATATATATATATATATATATATATATATATATATATATATATATATATCCAGGTTTCATATTTCTTTGAAATGCTGGTATTTTTGGGTATTAATTCATGTTTTTAATTTGAGTATTTTTAGCTGTGTAAATAAATTGTGATTGTTTATATGGTTATATGTATATTTATTTGTTGTTGTGTTATGTGTTTGTTATGGTTATATGTATATTTATTTGTTGTTGTGTTATGTGTTTTGTTTATGTTTATGTCTGCACATTGAGTTTGGAGAAATGTGGTTTCATTCAGCTGTGCACTTGTATGGTGCGAATGACAATAAAGTTTACTTTGACTTTTGACTTAGCACAACCTTCCATAACATTTGCCCTCTTCTTGCATTGTCATAATATATCCATGTGCATGGCTGCGGCTCCCCCTCAGCAGCGTGCCATGCATATTAATGATGGGTCACTGCTAAGGGAGAGACGAGGAATAGGGAGGGATATTGAATCAGTGCAGGGAGAGGTGTAGCGGCTACTCATGGCTGCAGATGAGTGTGAGGCTCCCTGTAATGCTCTACACCACTGCTGTAATTTTGTGAAGTGTGTCAAATTTATAATATGTCATTTTTATAATCTTTTATTTATTTTTTCCTTCATGTTTAAGTGGCGCAGCATGGAGTACAGCAAAGCTAAGCTGTGCTCACATACAGACAGCTGACACCTGCCAGACATCTAAACATAGAAACCGGATGTAATTAATTATCATAATTACATTCATTTATTTTTTTTTTTTGCCATTTGCATGATGCAGAGCACAGCAGATCCAAGCAGAGCTTACACATACATAGCCGATACCTGCCAGACATCTAAAAATAGAAACCGGATGTTAATAACTATTTATTTATAGGTGTGTTTAAGCATGTTTGCAAGGCGTGGCGCATTGCTCAGTAATACTAACAGGTAGTCTAGTAGTATATGTGAAGGTATTCTAGTTTTATAGCATCCAACTAGCTACATGAGTAGAGTTACAGACTTATGTGCTGTAGGTCCTGGGTTCAAGTCCGTAACAGGCAGAATATGATTAAACATACTAATGGCTATTATAGTTTGCACAGTGCTAAGTGCCAGAAAAACCTCTGTTGTGTGAGTTTTGCACTGCTCAGCTCTCCTTAGCTGGTTTGCTTGCTCATAATTAACATGGCGCTTTTTTGAATACAGCTCAGTGATGGGTAAGGGTGGAAAAACAGCCTATATTATGCACAATAGGAGGGAATTCATATCATTCATTGGAGTTTAATCAACTCTTGATATGGCAGGTGGTTCTGGTGAAGGTGTGCATGTTCAGGCACAGAAGTGAGTTATTCAGGAGTCCACTGTCATGGTTGGGTTCCTGGTACAAAACCATGAACCCCATCTGATGCAGGGGGATTCCAGGGCTCAGAGTGTAAGGCAGAGGCCTGAGACCAGTTGTCCAGAGAACTCATCAGTGTTACTGGTATCCCCCAACAGGTGAGCAGTATCGTCACCATTATGAGGACCTGAAGAGGAGAAAGACAGGAACCTTGGACAGCTGGATCCAAAAAGCTCGGGTAGGGAATGCCCCCACAAATATGTAAGTAATTTTCCTCTGTTTTACCAATATGCAAGCTGAATGTCTGCAAAAGTAGTATGCATAATGGTGTGCTTCTCTCTCAACAGTTGCAGTTGAGAAGGCATGCAATGCTGAGTCTTATGTCAGGCTGCACCCTGAATGTGGCATGTATGGATGTGTTATGCTGACTGTAGTGCAATAAGCAATAAAGAGTAAAGCATTTATTGCAAATAAAGTATACACCGGAAAAATGGTAATGGGCAAGTAGAACTGTAGTGCAATAAATGGGCAATAAGAGCTGTAGTGCAATACATAAATAATCACAACTGACGTTCAATAAACAATAAAAAATATCAATAACAGTAAGCAAAATGGTGTTTGGCTGGATTGTGTTGTCATAACCATGGCAGTAGAACTGTATGTATTGATTGTCTATGGTAAGGTTGCTGCAGTTAAGTGCAACACTGTAACAGCTGCAGAATGCAAAAATAATGGCCTGTAAACTATATTTCTGAACTCATAGTACTGTCCAGTGCTATCTTCAGGCCAATATTGGTCACATAATCCACTCTGTTCCTCCTACATCAAGTAATAAAGGTATATGGGTGAGGTAGCCCACTCCATTGGCAGATATTGTGTGTCTACTTCACATATATTTCAAAGCAGTAACAATACAAACTGTTCACCAGCATTATTGATACTAAAATAAAGCTGTTTTAATATAGGCAGTGCAGTTGTATTCCATGCATGTGTGTTCTACTATCACTGCAGTCAATTATAACACTGTAATAGTTCTAGAATGCAAAAAGAATGTTGTGTAACATATACGGTTAACCCATAGTCTGCTCACATCTTCTCTCTCCCCAGGAACAAAAAGTATATGAGTGAGACAGCCCATGTTATGGGCAGATATTGTGTTTAGATTTCACAGAGTTTTAAAATCAGTAAGAATAATGTATTCACCAGCATTGTTGATTCATAAATAAATCTGTCTACTTCCCGTATGGCTGTATTCCTTGCAGGTCTGTACTAAGTTGCTGAAGTCAATTATTACATTATTTGAAGATGTCTCCTGCAGTCAAAGCTATTGGTTTCTATTCCCATGCCTGGCAACTAAGGCATGATCGCTGACTAGTTTATTTACTGTACACAAATATGCCTCTCAAATGTCGTGATTTCTTGTACTGTAATTAATATTGCATAATCTGTCTGTCACAGGATTACCACAGAAATGATTACCTGGAATGCAAAGTATTACCATTGCCACTTACAGAGCACCTTGGTAGTTATATAAGTCCACATGATGTGCAACTGTTCTGTTTAGTTGTGTACCTGCATTTGTTATTGCTTGGCCCATGAAACAGCTTGAGCGGTATGTACATGCTACATCACTATAGGAGACTTGTAGTCACTGTACATAAAACTGACAATACACACCTGTAGAGTAAATATTACCACTGTTTTCAGGGATGTCATCTGCAATGTCATTAATGTTCTGTTTTTTTCTCCCCACCCCTTATCTTCATGTATTTATTATTGTTCTTTATTATTATTGTTTGTTATTCACATATTTTTTTACAATAACTATATTTTGGGAAATGTGTTTTATTACTGTTATGTATTATTATGCTTTCATATTGACATAGTATGTTAAATTAACTGCTTTCTTGGCCTTATGCAGTTTGATATTGTTATGTGCTATTATGCATTCATATTAACATATCTTGTTAAATTAGCCATGTGGTTGGCCTTATGCTTTAACTGCTGCTGGCATGCTGTTAGCAAACTGACTGTTCTGTTATTTCATGTTGTGTCACACATAATATACATTGCTATGTACTTGGGTTAATTAAAATGATGTTCTATGCTGCTAATACTAACAATGATGTGTTCATAACTAACCTGAACTTATTGCTATACCTCAATTACCACAGCATGTCTAGGTAGGCCGGTTCCGACTGATCACCCTACCTTGTCTCAACTGGCTTTGGCACCAGGTCCCGGCACGTCTGGGACCCAGACTGGTGGCGTCCTCACTGCTGCCCCTGCACTACCTGTGGTGTCAAGTAATACCACCCCATGGAATGGGGCCTGGCCCCCTTGTGGGAGCGATGGTGGAGTGGGTGTTGTCACCTGGGATGAGCTGCCAGTCTTGGTGCACAGAATAGTCTACTGTGGATTTGACCACTGCCTGCACTGGATTGAGGGCATGCTGGCTGACCTGGTGGGGCAGCCTCACTTTGGTGCCCAGCCTCCAGCACTGCCATCCTCAGGGCAGTGAACGAGCAGTGCCGGCAGTCCCATGGATGGGGATGTGAGTCATGCTGCTGCTGTCTGGAGGTACATGGGACCTGGATTCCACAACACCCTCCCTATCCAAGGTGTTCACCCCCCTCATGTGTAACATACCACCCTGTCTGCTGTCTTGTCTGTCTTGTATGTTTGCAAATGCATCTTCACTTACCCAACTTATCTCCCCCACACGTATGTATGTCCCTTCCCCAACTTTCACTCTCACCTTAAAAAAAAAATGGGCACCTGTCTCAAAAAATATCATCCTATACATAGCTCTCCATTTCACACGTGTCCACTGGACAAACATAATTGGGTTTTATTGGCTTCACAATGCAGTTATGTTGTCCTCACTCCTTTCTCTAGGATGCAGAGTTCAAAGTAATGTACAAATTCTGTCAAAGTGCACAGTTGTTTCTGTACAAAAAATGGATAGTTATGGTTCTTTCCTACACCCTTCCCGCAATCTGTTCCTGCCTTTCACTATGTTTTCACCCTGCTTGCCCTCATTTCACCACTTTCCTATCTCCTTTTTTTTTCTTTTCTTTATATAATTTAGCACATGGCTGCATGGAGATCAGCAGTGCGTAGATTTACTAAGCTCAGCTAAATAGAGCTATAATGACTATATGTGTTTATAACATTGTAAGGCACATGTACAAAATAAACACATCTGCCATGTTTCAGCCCCATGTCCATCACACCTGCAGCAAACTGCATTAACCTGCCATGCCACACAACTCATAATTAAAACAAGTGGTTTAAATAAAACATAGTAATTGCCAATTACAGTCATTAGGCATGTTTCAGCAGAGCTGCATACCATGCTGCTCAGTGCCAACTGGAATAAAAAGTAATGGAAAAAATGGAAGTGTACCTTGGACTCTGGTGCAATAGTACACCACTAGGCAGCCAAACACAAGATAATGGATGCAAGTGATACCTGTAATAGCAGGTAAATGTGCCCTTTTATCAGCAACTTGTATAAAGACATCTGCTGAGGCATCCATGGCAATGTACATGTTCAACTGGGACCCTGGTGCAGAAATACATCCATATAAAACATGCACATACTTATGGATGTAGAAAATGTTTGTCACAGCCTGTATGTGTGCACATATATCTTGCAAATACACCAGTGACTCAGTAGCTCAGTCTGTTAAATACCTTGCATATAGTGCATTTTGCTACACATATTCCTGGGTTCAAATCCAGTGTTGTGTTGCATTTCAATTACATTATTGTGAAGACAACAATTAATGAATGAGTCATGCATTCTTTATCCGTACAAAGCATTTCAAATTAAATAACTGCTTTGCAGTGCTGGAAGTCACATGCCTGCAGGTAGGGACACACTTCACATATCCATATAGGAAAACTATATGTTGCCTAGTACTCTGTTATTCACACAGTTGCCTAACATGCTTACTTTAAACACATGCCTTAACTGGAGTGTAAAGGGTACCCTCACTCTGGCTCTGCCTCTATATCATGGCTGACATAGCTGACACATATACACCTACAGCTTGTTATCCTCCAAAGTGTTCACACTCTCTGCCTATGTCTATAACCTGTAACAGCAGCTGTAGCCTGTGGTACACACAGCTGTACATAAAGTTGTCTGCTACAGACCTACCCTCTGCAACAATGTAGTCTCCTCACTCCAGTAATGTCCATCCCAACATCTAAGAAAGGAGCCTTGATCTACATGAAGGCCTTATATATTGCGCAGTGGTTGCATGTCATTGGCTAATGATAGTGCAGTTCATCTGTTTTGGCTGCAATTAGCATTTCAGACCCAGAGATTGGTTCAGAAGCAACCATCTGCTGATGAGAAGCATGTGAAAATGCAAGCAGCTGGCTATGTGGAACCATTCCGTATGAGACCTTCCTCACACAGAGCATGCCTTTGTGAAACATTACTAGAAGCACATTTCAAGAGAGAAGTACTGCACTCCACGAGGTATGTAACTGTGTTTTGTGTATAACAGGATGCAGATGGGAGGATAGAGGTATGGGGAATTGGGATTACAATAGTAAGCCTGTCTTAGACCAGTGGTGATGATATTTCATTGATATTCTGCTTTCTTACACCTATAGGGGACATACAGTACATCAAAGGTGCATTCTGTTTTGTCTTTGTGGCACACTGGTCTTGTTGTACTGCCCCTTTATAGTGGTTGTACTAGCACATTGCTATTTGTCTGGCACTGGTCTTATGACATATTGTGTGCTTGGCTTTAGGGAACACATCACAGTAGGCTGTAGTGTTGGATGTAGGATCATAAAGCAGTTTCTGGCATGGCACACAGGGAAATACCTCAGTATTTCTACTATTTCATTTCTATCCGCACACATAGTATGTTTGCACACTGTGGGTTATTATGACATGTGTGAGCAAGCAGCGGATAGTACAGGCAATTTTGTCCTTGGTCTAGCTCTACATAGTAGACATCCATGTATCTGATCCTGTAATGTGTCCCCCTTTTGTTGTCTTTCAGGAATGATGAACCATAGATGCCATGCACCCTTCTCAGATGTGGAGAATGAAATAATAATGGAAGGTATAAGGCAGCATCATCACATCCTACTATCCAGAGGGAGGCATAACAGGGAACAGTAGGCTGCATTGTGGACAGACCTTGTCTGGATGTGAATGCCACTGGCCACCAGTACAGGACATATGAGCAGGTTTGACACCACATAATGGACATGGTGAAAGCTGCACAATGAAGATGTAGCCAGGGATTGTGTCATTGCCGGTTGAAGGCCTGTAACAGAACAACCACTCTCAGCCACTGAGGACTTCCTGGTGAACGGAGGCATGCACAACAGCTCTCAGGCATCTAACACACCATACAACATGAATGTGAGTGCTATAGTGTCCCAGCAGAGAAGTGTGCAGGTGAGTTTACTGTGATCACCATTGTAATATTGTAGCAGTCATTCTGTCAGGACATACATACTGTTATGTGGGTGACAGGTCTATGTCCTTTGTGAGGGGATTTTACCTCGGTTGTACTCTCATAATAATAAAGCAAGTAACACAGTAGCTACTGTACATGTGAGATATATGCACGGATTACTTTTTTGTGCTGCAACATGCAGTGGTACTGACATTACCTCACCCTCAACTTTTTACAGGTCCATCAGGTAGTGTCCAAGGCCATGGTACTGCTGGCAAGCTTGACACTGATTGTTATGGAACATTTATATGCTAGTAAAGTTAATGGCCAGAATAATGACCTATTTAAACTCAATTTCATGTATAACCAGAGTAGAATGCTTGTATCTTCCAGTCTGGAACATTTACCTAAAGTTCTTAGACTGGGTAATCACATAAGTGTTGTTGACTGAAAATAAACATTTTTTCAGTTACAGTTAAGACTGAGTAAGCTTCCTGGTTTACAGGAGGCAATTAATCCAACATGCCTTTTAAAAATCAAAAGGTTGATGATAAATAAAGTAGGGATTAAACTTGTATTTGTAAATATTTGTCACTGTAGGTGTACTGAGTTTTATGTGCTGTTTTATCAAGTAGAGTTTCATATTGTATAAGTAAAAGGTAAATTGTACTGGTCAAATGTTACCTGATTTACATTATGTGATTGCTATAAAGGCCTTGAGTTGAATATGTATTTTGTTCTGAGGATGAAGCGGACATGAACAATGTGAGACTGGTAATCCAGTTGTGGGTCTTCAGTATTATGAGTCTTGGTGGATTTACCATACATAATAGTACAGATATTAATGTACTGCTTTTGCCTTGGTTTTCACATGTAACCAGGGGAGTTGGTGTCTCTCACACACACAACCTGATGTCATTGTCTCTTTGGACTTTGAGGATGATGGCGGTCACAATGAGCACAGATGGGGTTGTCAGGGCCTGAATCTGTCCCAGAGGTAGACATCGCTCTTCTGATCTGATTGTCACTGCACACAACAAGTATGCCCTCACATACCCAGTCCCCAGAGGCCACAGATATTGGACAGTCAGAGGGTGGAGACATTGAACAGGAAAGTGTGACAAATCTGGCTCCTGGGAGTGTAGACTCTGACCATAGTCAGAGGGCTGGTGAGGTCCCAGACAGGAGGACTGACAGGGGTGCTTGAGGGAGGCCTGCTTTCCATCCACCATCTGTTGCAGGTGTCACATCATGGGTCACCTGGTGCATGTTTGGGGCCATCATGGAGATATAAGCCTGTTCTGAATGGAACACCAGACAAATGCTTAAGGTTATGGATGCAGCACAGTCTGACATCTGTGACTGCCTCCACTGTATTGGCGACACCCTGGATTGGTTCACTGATGCAGTGGACAGATGGTGGGTTGAGACAGTGTCTACCTTGGACAGCACATTGTTGGTGCTGGAATGATTGTTTGGAGATAGGTGTTAGACCTGTGGACGTAGGTCAGCAACCCCATCTGCTGAGAGTTTAGGTGACCGTGCACACTCACATTCCCTTAGTAGCAGTACATCCAGTACTATAGAATGGAGTATACTCTTCACACCACAATGTGACAGGTCAGGGGCTCATAGTTCTGGGTGGTCCCATGGAGGACACAGTCCCAGCAGACCGCAGTGCAACTCCTGGCAGAACCAGTTCCCATGTTCAGGGCTGGACATGGTAAACTGTCACATCCACCATGCACAGTCCACAGTTGTACAACATACACATGTGTAGGGCTAGCACTGAGCTTGACTGTGTACATGCACACAGTCACCCACCACTGACAAATGCAGGTCACCTACAGACGCACATGGCGCCACTCTATGGTCCATCTTATATGCTCCCCTTCCTGACTCACACACATACCATCAACAATTTGAGCCTAGGCCTCCTGCACTCCCATACAACACCCTGTGCAAGTGATGATACATGAGCCACATCCCTGTCATCCTCATCATCGATGCAGGAAAATTACGCTATATGTCCAATGCAAACGGTGACTATATTAGTTAAAATGTACTTGTGTAATGCAGTGTTGCTTTGCCATACCACTTGTAGTGGTTACCGACAGATACTGTATGCCGGCATTTGTCATGAGTATGCCACATACATTTGTGTACCTTATGTAGTATGATGTTGTATTGGCTGTATAGTTACACAATGACAGGTGTGGCACAGTCCTGTTTATATTTTTGTTACAAGATTCTGTTGGGGTAACCTATGGATACACAGCAGAACTAAAACAGTACAGAATGGCATGTCAACACATCAGGAATATGTCCTCAGCAAGGTACAGCACTATAAGTGCATGGCTGCATAGGTTTATATGTGTATAAGAGGCTAACAGGGACAATGGTGGGATTCAGTGTACTCATGCATCCCTAATCTGTTTTAAGGTCTGCTACCATTGATAAGTGCCACCAGGGCTTTTGGAAACTAACACATCTACAAGCTGTGGTGATGGAGATGACCCATCTACATGTATCCTGTGTCCAGTACCAACAGTTCCCCAACACCAGGTATGATTGTCATGTTCTGTATCCCAATGTGCAACCTGCACATGATGTGTGTTACAGCAGATGTGTGCTTTAAGTGCATGCGAGGCCTATTTCATGTAGGGTGTACTGCCTGTGTTGTGGTCAGTCCTTTCAGAGGCCACATCACCCACTACAAATAAAACACTGCAAAACCCTACCTATGTCTAAGTTACCAAGGTTATGCCATATGGATATGTACACATGCACCAAGTGAGCTGGAGTGAGGTCAGAACCCCGACCTATCTAGTCTTTTACACTATAGTACACAGTACTTAGCACACATGCCATGGGTTAAGTCTAATGCAGCTCTGTTAGCTGGTAGTGTTAAGGTGGCTGATATCATCAGGCCTTATAGTAGAGGGCAGTTTGGAAGCCAGCAGCAAATGACAGGCCCAAAAAATGTATAACCATTGCAGGTGGATAGCCCCTGAGGTCATGTCCTTTGTTTTACAGGGGGATATACATACACACATGCACCATGTGGGATGGACTGAGATTAGAACCCCTACTATCTAGTCTTATACACTATACTTCATGGTACTTATTGCATGTGCCACAGGTTAAGTCTGTTGTATATGTGATTGCAGGCACAGTACTTGTGCATTACACAAGCTAGGTTTGTGTTGAACAGCTTCATTGGGCTGCAGAGTGATATTGCTTCTTACTGTTATCTGCATCTAGGATCTTAGTAGTGAGACAACTGTTTGTCTCCTAGATATGTATGTACAGTTATAAGTATGGCCATATGTGGCTGCTTGCAGTTAGATAGACAAACCCGTGGGCAGGAACAATGTGCGTTGTCCATATGTGCATTGATAACATTATACATTACACCACCTGCTCACCTGTGTCTGTCTTTGTAGTGAACTGCAGCAGGCACAGGGGTCTGAAGGCCAGTGGATTATGTACTGTTGTGCCCTTAGTTTGGATCCTTTGAGCATCAATATGGATGTGTGATAGTACATATTTACTCACCATTATTAGGGCATGTAGCACAATACAGACATCCACAGACACATTCTGTATATAACAGGGGTGTATATATAAATGTAACTGTGTGTGTGTATGCTATGTATATATGTTATGTAGATATATGGGGAGAGTGTATGTATCATTTTAATATATATAGCTCTATATGTATATATATATATATATATATATATATATATATATATATATATATGTGTGTGTGTATATCTATCTGGCACTACATAGTAATAGATATACTATGTATGTGAGAGAGAGATAATGACAGATGGATATGTATACATATATGTCTGTATGTATAGACATTTTATACATAACAGGTCATTTTGATGAAGGGGCAACAGGCTTCCTCTCATTTTAACTATGTGTGTGGGCATGCCCAGGGGGACTGTCAGTATTTATAAAGTGGCTCCAGGCCACACGTCACCTACCTGTACTCCAGTCTGGGAGTACAGGTAGGTGTGGCCTGGAGTCACACCTACCTGTACTCCAGACCACACCTACCTCTACTCCAGTCTGGGATTTTGTATGTTACAGTCAGTAACATGTGCCCCTGTTTCTGCAGGACTGCACTTCACTGAAAATGTCCACAGCATTGCCCAGCTTTCTGCTGTACTTAATATATGACTGAGGTTGATAATGTTACACAATACACAGAATGACAGTCTGCATACCGATCAACTGTCCTGATTTTCACAGAATGTCCAGAGTTTTGCCTCTTATGTTTGGTCTGTTCCTCATACATTTGTGGTTTTCTGGTGTATTATTGTATAACGACATCACTAAATTATACTAAATAAGAGAAGCATTTGTGTTTCAGACTTTATATTATTCAGAACATATGCAATAATGCAATAGCTTTTATTCCAGCAACTTCCTAGGTTTATAATATGCAAAGCCTGTCTCTATGTTTGGGCCATTGTCCCTCCATCTTTCTGGCTTTGTCCAGATGTCTTGCACTAAGAGGGTGAGAGGTATTACAGTCTGTGTAAACATCAACATAGTAATACCTTGCATGCAAAAGATGTGAGTCATTCCTGGTTAGAACCATCAACACCGTCACCCATGCTAGCTTCCCTAGTCCACTGAGCCACACACGTATACAGACAGAAAGGGGACATTCATCACACAATCAACAACATAAATATGTATGTTGTTATCCTGCATGTGCAGAGACATAGAATGTGTGATTGATATCTATGTTAGAGACCTAGAAATGCCTGGTCCACTGATATACCATAGGTGATAGTCTGTTAAAGCAGTTATATGGGTACACTGCTGTGTTGGGCGTGGGGGGAACAACAGCACATGTTCTGCTGGGGTAGATAGTTGTTCAGATATCAAGTGAGCTCACTGATTAACATCTCCCTTGCCTGATGCAGGGAATATTCCAACCATTAGGCCTGGTGCATATTAAGGAACACATACTCTTGGACTGGGTATCTGTAGTCCCATGTGGATGTTACATCTGTCCAAATAGGCCACTATATTTTCCTGGATAACAGCAGCAGATCCATACATTTGATACCATATTATAGTAGCAATCCTTACAGTTAGTGTGCAGGTGAGAGAATTACCTTACAAAAGCAGTGGTTGTCAGAACTGCAGTTCAGGGCTGACTCTGTGTGATGCAAGCAGTACAAAGCTAATACATGGATATGTACAGGTTGTGTGGGCTGCCTGGCATCAACAATTTTAATATATGTATGTGAGTAGGAGTAAGGTGTCAGTCCTTAGGGCCCTAAGTTGTAAGTGAATGTGCTATGCGTTGTCTCTTAGCCAATGCCTGGGCATACTGGGCATGCCTACATCTGGCTACAGGGACATCATCAGGGGGCTCCTCCTCTCTGTCCTCCTGTGAATGTGGCTGTGGTGACCTAGGCACTGGTGGGGGCTGTGTATCCCTTCCCTTTTCTGATCCTGCTGCAGCTGCTTCTGCAGGATCACATTGTGCAGCATGGCACATACTGTGAATATCTGTGCACATGTGGCTGGAGAGTACTACAGGGCTCCACCAGATATATCAAGGCACCAGTAGCATGACTTCAGCTGCCCAAACACATACTCTATGATGTTCCTAGTTTGTGCATGTGCCTCATAAGTTTATAGGTTCATAGGTAGGTACTAGGCTATTGGCCCTGGCGCCTATATAAGCCTAGCCAAAAAGGTTCTCTGGCTTTCGCCACCCAAGAAAGTTATTTTTCTGCACACCTGTCTAGCAGAGCCACATAATTGATCCCCAGGGTGAATTTCCTATTCCCCATCCAATTGTCAAGATTTTTCTTAAAGAGGGCTAATGAGGAGCTTTGCTTGACATGAATAGGTAGTCTGTTCCAGAGCATGGGAAGTCTCTGGGACAGGAATCTATCCCTTCAACATGTTCTATTTATTGTGGTGGCAAGGTTTAGGTCCCTGGAGCATGTGTCTCAGCGGGATTGGGGTTACTTTAAGTGTAGCATGTTCAACAGATCTGGGTTCGACATGGCTTTGTATGTTAGGCAGAGGCTGCCTCTGAGTAGGTGATAAGTGATGGAGTAGAGTTGGAGTTTTTTGAGACAGCCTGCATATGGCATCTGTTTGAGGTTGGTAATCCTATTAATGAGGTATTTCTGTGGCCTTTCTAGTTGTTGTAGACATCTTGCGAGGTACATGCCAAATGGGGCATTGTATTCTATAATGGGTCTGATGAGGTCTTCTGTTTTAAGAAGTATGAAGTTGGCTTTGGAGAACTTTTTTACAGTGGTTTCCTTAATGGGAGTGGGGGTGGGAGAGTGATGTCTAGGGTGATTAGCTTGTGGTTGGATCTGACCAGTAAGGAGTTGACCTCTGTCGTGGAACATCAGTTGCCCATATTGGTAATGACCAGGTCCAGGATATTGCTGCCCCTAGTGGGGATCTGGACAAGCAAACATGTGGTACAACTGTAATGAGTACCAGATATGGAAGTCATGATAACTGCCAGGGCTGCCAGCACACACATTCATAATAATGGCCTGGGCATTGCACATGACCTGGCAGTTGATAGAGTGGTACCCTAAGCTGTTGATGTATTTTCTACCCTCCTCATTGGGTGGTGTCTTGACATGTACAGAAGTGCAGTCTATGGCACCAGTACCTCAGGGTAGTGTGCTACATGGTAAAAGTGTTGAATATTGCTATCCTTTGACTCAGGGGTGAGGGGGAAAATAAATGTGCTCAGTGGTATATGATAGTATGGCACCCAGGGACTGGTGTAGTACCTTGGATAATGATGCATATGAGATGCCCATCATGTCCCCAGTCGGTCTTTGGAAAGTACCTGTGGCTATTATCGTAAGGGCTTCACATACCTTTATTTCTACTGGGATAGATTCCTCTGTGTTGGCTCTGGGTCTGAGTTGAGGGTGGCTGAGCTCAGTGAGTTCTTGTAGTATGTTCCTGTCCACCCTGTAGTGCTCTACAATCTCCAGCTCATGTAGCTCATGGAAGGCTACCGTGGGCCTGAACACTCTTCTCCTTCTTTGCCTAGGCCTATTGTCAGCAGCACCAGCAGCATTGACTTTAGCATCTAGCACATACAGATGTAGCAGACCTGCAGCAGCACCTAGATTCTTTCAGTTAAAATTTCCTAGTCTGTACTCCAATGGTGCAGAGTATTGGGGAAAATCAGATTTTAGGGTGTATGCATACTTCATAGTGCTCTCCTGTAGGTGGTGACTGTGTGATGTGCTGCCTATGATCCTTTCCACCTGCCTAGTATATCATTAGCATCATTTAATGGCACTAAATCAAGTTAAACAGGGGTCAAAAGTACTTACTATATCATTGGCTTTTAGATACTCTCAGCACGGTGGTACACCGTGCAAAACAGCTAAACAAAGCTTAGCAATTAGTGGACATCCCCACATTCTTCCACACTCAGGACCATGGCGTGCCACACAAACACGTGAAAAAACACGTCCTGTAGGTAAACACAGCTTAGCACTTAGTGCACGCACCCCCCCCCAGACTTTCCACATTCAGCATAACCCTCCCTTGATGTCAGCTACCTCTTGTGTGGACACCAACACAGTTCTGTGCCTACACAGAGGGGATATGCGGACATGGATATCCATTTGTGCTATTCAGTAACTCCATCTCATTTGCATAGGGATCTGTGCTTAGACCCTGGAATCAACACGGTTCAAAGCCCTATCACATTAGCAACAGCACCAATATACCATTGTAGATACTCCACACAGGGTCCTGTAATACATTTATTTCTCATAATATTACTTTTGTTTTCCCAATGTTTTTTTTTTTATAAAGCATATTTGCACACTGCAGCGTGCTGTGCAAACTTGCACAGATTATAAAAAAAATAAAACAATTTTATTTTCACTTATTTCTCTTATTCTTTCAGGTACACCATGGATAGTTCTGCTAATATATGTATGTGCTATGTCATTTCTTGCCATCTACCCATATTTTTGGGGCTATCTATATTCCTATACATGAAATTTTTCCATGTACAATACAGACACTGGCACAAGGTCTACAGAGCTGCTTATCTGCTTGCTGGATTGTTCTACCTGACTTATTTGCATAGAATTCACAAGCTTATGAGATGATTTGTATTCCACAGATATGTCTGTGTTGGTGCATGAATGTGTGCTGCACAGCTGTGTTTACTGAATTTAAACCCTTACTTTAACTTAAGCAGCATGGCACGATGCCTTCATGGAAAACAAGACCGTGTAGGCTTTATTAAATTCCCCCCTATATTTCTACCATATGTGCACAATCACTAAATTATACCAAAGTATTGATTTTTCATAGGGGTCATTAATTATTTCTATCACTGCTGTAATGAGTCTCCACTTCCAAATAATAGCTTAACAATATTCATTAGTAACCATCATACTATGCATATTATATGAGTACAACTACAGAGGGATTAAATTGATCAGTCACAGCATGAAGTTATGGGAAAGAGTAGTGGAAGCTAGGTTAAGAAAGGAGGTGATGATTAGTGATCAGCAGTATGGTTTCATGCCAGGAAAGAGCACTACAGATATAATGTTTGCTCTGAGAGTGTTGATGGAGAAGTACAGAGAAGGTCAGAAGGAGTTGCATTGTGTCTGTGGACTTAGAGAAAGCATATGACAGGGTGCCTAGAGATCAGTTGTGGTATTGTATGAGGAAGTTGGGATTGTCAGAGAAGTATGTAAGAGTGGTATAGGATATGTACGAGGGTAGTATGACAGCGGTGAGGTCTGCGGTGGGAGTGATGGATGCGTTTAAGGTGGAGGTGGGATAACATCAAGGATGTTCAAGGATCAGCTCTGAGCCCTTTCTTATTTGCAATGGTGATGGACAGGTTGACAGATGAGATCAGACAGGAGTCCCTGTGGACTATGATGTTTGCAGATGACATTGTGATCTGTAGTGAGAACAGGGAACAGGTGGAGGAGACCCTGGAGAGGTGGAGATATGCTCTAGAGAGAAGAGTAATGAAGGTCAGCAAGACCAAGACAGAATATATGTGTGTGAATGAGAGGGAGGATAGAGGAATTGTGAGGATGCAGGGAGTAGAGGTGGCAAAGGTGGATGAGTTTAAATACTTGGGATCAACAGTTTAGAGTAATGGTGAGTGTGAAAGAGAGGTGAAGAAGAGAGTACAGGCAGGATGGAGTGGGTGGAGAAGAGTGTCAGGAGTGATTTGTGACAGATGAGTACAAGTAAGAGTGAAAGGGAAAGTCTACAAGTGGGTAGTGAGACCAGCTATGTTATATGGGTTGGAGAAAGTGGCATTGACAAAAAGGCAGGAATCAGATGTGATGATTTGCACTGGGTGTGACGAGGATGGACAGGATTAGGAATAAGTATATTAGAGGGTCAACCCAGGTTGGAAGGTTTGGAGACAAAGCCAGAGAGGCAAGTTTGCATTGATATGGATATGTGCTGAGGAGGGATGCAGATTATATTGGGAAAAAGATGCTAAAGATGAAGCTGCTAGGTAACAGGAAAAGAGGAAGGCCTAAGATAAGGTTTATGGATGTGGTGAGAAAGGACATGCAGGTGGTTGGTGTGACATAGCACAATGCAGAGGACAGGAAGAAATGGAAACAGTTGATCCACTGTGGCGACCCTAATGGGAGCAGCCGAAAGAAGAAGAAGAAGATGAGTACAAGAAATGCTTTTTATATTTAATTCACTCATTGTACATACTTCTAAGTGGCTGTTATTAAATTATATTTATTTTTATTATTTTCTTACTTTAAGACAACTGTGGCTTTCTAAGACATTTGTCACCCAGCTTAAAAAATGGCAAGTTAATATGGCACTATTCAACTTTTCTGTGTAAATTCACATTCATTTGCACATTTTGTATGCAAACTGGAGCCTTTTTCATTTATATCTATGAATTGCTACAGTACACTAATATGTCCAACCACTTATGGATGTAAATATTTTTCAGATGTTCATGACCTCTGGCTATTACTCATATGAATGCACTACAGACAGCCGTGGAATCTGCAATGGTCCATACCACATCCATGCTTTCCTATGTATGCTGCAGAAATGCACAGATATACTCAGAACTGGAGATATTCAGATAAAACAAAATAGGGTCAAATGTATTACAAGAGCACAACTATACAGTTCATTCTCAGTCCATCTATCTTCATCTGCCTCACCTTTACACTTCTAACCATTCAGTAGTTTATAAAAGTTGATCATGATACATATAGGCATATGTATTTATGCAACCCTACCCCCCTGTATCTGTCTGTCTATATACATATATTTATTTAGTTAGTTAATTTGTTAGTTATATACATCCTTGCTGCTACAGTGAAGGAATTAGTAACATTCAGACTTACAAAAAGAAAACATAGCTAAGACAAGGTACACAAACAATGGCATTTAAAAGTAATAGAACATAGAAATGATTATTGCATTTTTATGCACCATGTAAGATAAACTGAAATGTATTCCTTTTAAAGCAACATATATGTGACAACGCATTTTGGCTAAACAAGCATTCCAATAATAAGCATACCTACTCTAGTGTCACTGCTTGTTAACTGGGTTTGGTTGAAGTAGTGACACACCAAAGAAGGGATGCTTCTAAACTTGTGAAACACAGCCATGCTCATATTTTTTCATTCTAATACTGGCACTTGTAGTAATGGAAGCACCTGTTAAGGCATAAGGCCACTGCTCCAAGCTGGTCTGATAAAGAGACCCAAATCATTGTCTACATTGAAGGAGTCATATCTGAATAAGGCCAAAGTGTGCACAAAAGGTAGTGAATGGAATAAGATCAATATCTGGCATTAGCTGTGTGAACACAGATATGATGACCTGAAGACGCATAGGCTGAACCAGCTTGAGTGGGTAGACCAGGTACAGACAAAGGCTCGAGTTGTATATTAAGTATAAAATGAATTATTTTGTGGGGGCATATTTAGCATAGGTAAAACATAAAAGAACATTGCATAACTAAACATATTAGGTAGAAGAAATATGTGTACCTAAGAAATGTATCTGTAATGTTATTATAATATTTCAAAATAATGCATAAACATATCTTTACACAGAACTGCATTTACATAGAATTATATGTTCTTTTTATATGATAATAATTGTCTATATAGATACAAATGTAAGATATGTATGAGCAAAATATCTTTATAGCTTTATATAAATATATGTCTGAAAAGACATACCCCCAGATTTAATAAAATCCATGTAGGCATAATGTAGAGCCTACATGGAAGTTCC
The DNA here is from genome assembly GCF_019279795.1 of Protopterus annectens. NCBI lineage: Eukaryota > Metazoa > Chordata > Ceratodontiformes > Protopteridae > Protopterus > Protopterus annectens. Next base: position 1,929,377,806 of record NC_056726.1, read on the forward strand.
TGTGTCTGTGTACATGGTTCCCCCCTGGCAGACCCTCATGCATATCAATGATGACATGTTGCTGAGGGAGAGCCATGGAACACGGTTATTGAATCAGTGTAGGGAGTGTGTCACTGAGTCCACAGATGAGTAACACACCCCTTGCACTGTCCAAGTGCACGATATCAATGTATTATTTTCCTTTTTTTATTTTAAAGTTTGCACGTCATGGCCCATAGCAACTGATACATGCCAGACATCTAAAAATAAAAATTGGATGCATTTAATTTGTGATCCAAAGGTCAAGTTTAAGCATAGCTTGGTGGGTTTGCGTGGCATGGCGCAATGCTTAGCAGTGCTGAAAGTTAGCTCAGAGATATATGTAAAAGTACAGCAACCATCCACATCTATGTAGTCAAGTGGTTAGTGTTATGACCTTATGTGCTGTGGGTTCAGGGTTTGAATACATGGAAGGGTAAGTGAGCATTTATTTTCTAAAGACAAATTAGTGTGATTATTTTTCAATCCTGATCTGCTGCTCTCAGTTAAGCTTTGCTAAGACCTGCTAAGACCATAAAAACTGCTTAAACAATCTCTGTTTAGGTACTGTTGGTGGTAATTGGCATTGCTTGGCTATGCTTAGCTGGTTTGAGCACTGCTAAGCACCACTAAGCACTGCTAAGCATTTGCCAGCTTAAGCACTGCTCAGCTCAGCTGCATTCATTTTATGTGGTGCCAAGTGATGTACCGAATTGCCTAATGGCATGTAAGGACAGGAAAACAGGCTATATTAAGCTCAACATGTGGGAATACAGCTTAATTCATTGGAGTGCTTTTTCTGAGGAATACACTATGGCTGATGTTGGAGATGGTTCACATTTTCAGGTACAGTGTTGGGGCATTCAGGAGTCCAGGATCATGGCTGGACTCCTTGTGAAAAATCATGAAGGCTGGCTAATGCAGGGATGTTACCAGGGCTCAGAGTAAAAGACAGAAACCTGGGACCAGCTGGCAAAGGATCTTACCAGTGTAACTGGTATCCCCACACAGGTGAGCAGCATCATTACCACCATGATGACCTGAAAATATGGAAGGGGGCTCTAGTGGACATCTGGGTCCAAGAATTCTGGGCTGGGAATGTCCCACATGTATGTAAGTACCATTACCTGTGTTTCACCAATATCTAAACTTGAATGTTTGCTAAACTGGTATGCATAACGGTGTCCTTCTCTCCCAACAACTGTAGAGGAGAGGGCTCGCAACATTAAGACGCATGCCAGGTGCTTGGCAAGGTTGTGCTGTGAGTGTGGTGAGTATAGTTGTATTTTGCAATCTACAGTCAGATAAGCAAGAAAGAGTAAAGCATTACCTGCCAGTAGGTACATACAGTAGAGATAGTATTGCAATGAATGTCAACATAGACCTGTAATTCAATAAGTGATTGCTGCCAACTTGAAGTGCAATAAGCAGGGAAGAGTAAAGTATTAACATTGCTAAAGTAAATGAAATAAAGTTTCTGCTGCAATAACTGTGGAATTACAGCTGCACTGCTACACCTGCATTAAACAACTGCTGTGCAATAAAAACATGAAACTATACCTGTAACTGTATGTAGGTACTTCAAATAAAGTTGCTGTGTGCAATATGTGTAGAATTAGGGCTGTTTTGCATGAAATCGATTATGACAACTGTTTTGCAATAAAAACACTAAACCATACCAGTGCTTGCCTCAAGGTATATCTAATACAGAGTGTTGTGCAATAAGTGTAGATGCAGAGGTGTGCTATGAGAAATTACTTATGACACCTATACTGCAAAAAGACTATGAAGCAATAACAATAACACTCAAGGTATATTGTGTATATCCAGATTGTCTTGTTTTAACCATTGCATTTCAGCTATATGCATTCAGACTCTGAGGTATGGTGCTGCAGGCAAGTATAACAGTGTAATAGCTGTAAACTGTGAATATTCTGTCTGTAAATGCATATGGGTGAGCTAGCCAACCCAATAATCAGATATGATCTGTACACTTCACATATATTTCAACCCACCAACAATATATTGTGTACACCTGCATTCTAAGTAGTAATGTATAAGTTACCTAGTACCTCTGTCATGCTTGAACTTTATGCTTCTGTGTGCAACTGTCATGACAGTCCTCTATTAAACTGCACTATTAATACAAGGTCATATACTGTTTCCAGGTGAGCTCTTGGAAAAACTCAGTCATTAAGTAAGCAGCAGTGACTCAGTAGCTCAGTTTGTTAAATGCTCTGTCTGAAGTACATTTTGCCACACACAGACCAGGGTTTTAGGCCAGTGCCCTATAGCAGTATATATTACAGTAGCAGTCACAAAATGATAACAGATTTTCTCACCACTGGAACTACATGGGTATGACTGTTAAAATCATTACCAGGTATGTGAATATACAACATAATATAAAGAAAATAAATATAATACTAATAAGATAAAATATAGTTGTATGCCTGAAGTGTCTATTAAAGGTTTCTGCAGTCAAGTAATACATTTGATGCAGATGTTCTCTGCAGTCACTGCTATTGAGTGCTATCCCCATCCTTGTGAAGCAAGGCATGATAGTAGTATAGTTTATGTACTGTACACATACATGTCTTTCAAGTGTCATGCTGTCACAGAATGTAATTAGTAGTACAAAATCTCTCTGTCACACATTTAACATCGACATGAGTATCTAACCAGGAATGTATCACTACATCATCCCACAGTACACCTTGGTATTTATATAGGTCCACCCAATGTGAAAGTGTTCTGTGTAGTTTACTACCCGCAGTTGTTATGGCTTGGCCAATACTACTCCATGCAGATAGCTTGAGAGGTATGTATATGCTACAGCAGCTATATTCCACTTGTAAACATAAAGAAAGGACAGACCTGTAGAGTAGATAGCAGTACTGTTCTCCATGAAATAGACTATAATGGTTATTTCTCTCTCTCCCTACACCTTATCTTCATTTATTTTTTATTGTTATCCATTGGTTAAAGTTTACTATTAACATCTGTTATTACATTACATTTTATTTTGGAGCATGTGTTCTACTACTGTTATGTATTATAATGGTTGCATATAAACATACCTTGTTAAATACCAATGTTGTTGGCCTTATGCTATAACTGTTACTGGCATGCTGTTAATATACTGACTGTTATGTTCTTTATTGTTGTGTTCCATATAATATGCATTGAAATGTGAATGGGTTATTTCAAATATTCCGGCATGCTGTTATTACTAACACTTTGTGTTGTTCATAAATAACCTATACACATTGCTATATCTCTGTCACCACAGCACAACAGGGTAGGCTGGTTCCTGCTGATCTGCTTACCCTAACTCAGCTGGCTATGGCATTGGGTACCAAATCATCTGGGAGCCAAGCCAGTGGTGCCCCCTCTGATGGCCCTGCACCACCTTTGGGTGCCCCTGCCTCAGGGGACAGAGGCCATTCCCCCTGTGAGTGGTGACAGAGGGGCACTGGTCACCCAGGATCAACTACTGGCCATGGTGCACAGGATCCTTCATAGGAGTTATGAATGATGCCTGCACCAGCTTAAGGGCAGACTCGACAACCTGGTGGGGCCTACTGGCCATGGCACCCAGTCTTCAGCACAGCCACCTTCAGGGCAGTGAAGGAACAGTGTGGACTGCTCATAGATGGGGACCTCAGTCACACTGGTGCTATCTGGAGGCACATGCACCTCAGTTTCCAAAACACCATCCTCATTCAAGATGTTGACCTCCCTCATGTGTCACACACTGCCCCTGTCCGCTGTCTTGTCTGTCTGATTTGTCTGCAACTGCATCCTCTTCTACCCAGCTTAGCTCCCCCATGTGTCTGTATCCTTTCCCCAACAATTCACTCTCTCCTTAAAAAAAATTGGCACCTGCCCCACAAAAAAAAAAAATATCACTCCATACCTAGCTCTCCATTTCGCACAAGTGTTTACTGGACATGACATGTGGTCCAATAGGCTGGACAACACATATATGTTGTCCTCATCCCTCCTTTTAGGGTTTGAGTGACCAAATGCATCTGTGAAATCTGTCAAAATGCACATCAGTTGTTGTACAAGAAATGGAAAGCTATGGTACTTCCCTACACCCTTCCTACATATCCCTGCCTGCCTTTCACATTGTTTTCCCCCAGCTTTCCCCCATTTCACCACTGTCCTATCACCCCCTTTTTCTTTTCTTTTTACAGTTTTGGCTTGAGCAAATCCACCCAAACCTGCTTAAATTAATGGTCTTATGTGTTTTTCACAGTGTTAGGCACATCAACAAAATAATCATCTCTGCCAATGGATGCAGACAAGTGTCACAGACAGTATGTATGTATGTATATATGTCCTGAAAATCCACCTGCTATAGGACTGACTCAGTCGCTTAATCTGTTAATTGCCCTACATGCAGTACATTTGCCAAAGTTGCCAAGTTTACTACTGATACCACACACAGGTCACATCATTGCACTTCTCATAAACAACTAAATTGGCTAGAACTCCCTCAGTTGTTACACTATAGACAACTAACCTTTGCCTCCAAAACCCTACATCAACCAGATAAAATCCTTGCTCTCAAAAATCTTATACAACCATACACCACTTCTAGAGCCCACTCTTCCAGTGACAAACTTCTTTTAGAAAACACCAAAGCTAACAACTCAGCTGGGGAATCTCTCTTCTCACATGTCATTCCTAAAATATGGAATAAACTGCCTACCTCTCTTTCCTCTAACTGCTCCACAGTACAATTCAAAAGGCTCCTCACTACTCACTTAGTAAATACCTGGCTTTGTTCTTGCAGTCCTCTTGCATAATTCCATTCTTTACACTCAATCACCCTTCCTCAATTAGCATTATCATACTTCCCTTGTTTATCTCATTTCTATTGTAACTTGCCTTCCTCCTTATCTTCGTGTTGATATTGTCACCTCTAAAGTACTGTATTGCCCATGTTTGTACTATTACTGAATTTGTATGCTACTATAATTTCCTTTTACTATTGTTAATTTTTATGTTTACAATGTGTGTCTTTGTTATTTTTGAAGCTTTTCTCCCCAGGCCTCTCCTGAAAAAGGACCCGTGTCAAGTCAGACTTTCCTGGTAAACAAATGTAAAATAAAAAATAAATAAATGTTGCCACCCACAGTCCTAGATTCGAATCCAGTGTGGTGCACATCAATTACATTCTTGTGAGCACAGCAAGTAATGAGTGTGTTATGCAATTTTAACCAACACAGGTTGCTGCTACTGAATTAACTGCTACATATGTTTGCAAGATAAAAGCCTGCAGGTAGGGACACACTGCACATATTCATATAGCCTAACTATATATTGCCTATATTGGCACTGGTACATAACAGATGTACCTTCAGCACATGTCTCCATTGGACTGGAAACAGTACCTTCACCCTGGCTCTGCTGTAATTACAGGGCTGACACTGCTGTCACAGTTACACATACAGCTTGCTGTCCTACAAAGTGTACACACCCCCATGTGTCCTAGGCTGCAGCAGCAGCAGCTGAGGCCCAGACCATACACAGCTGTATGTCAAGCTATCTGCTACAGACCCACCATTCGTCACAACAAACTAGAACAAGAGATTCAGACAAAAGTGCAAATAAAAGGGTGGGAGGAAGGTCCAATGACAGGGATATGTTTCACAGTTTGCCCCTACAAAGATAGTGAGCTAATAGAATAACAGCTACTGCATTAGCATGCATATTCTGATGGGTATGATGTCTGACATTCACATGTCTCTCTCACCTTACTGACCCCAGCCCACAATGTTTAATACTGAACTGACAGACAGTCACAATGTCACGGGACAATGGCCAAACATATCATGCAAAACTGTGAACATACTTCATAAATCTCAACAGTTGACAGTATTTGTACCTACCATCTGTGATGCTGTAGTCTCCACAACTCACTAGTGTCCATCTCAAAGACTATGAAAGAGGCCAAGGCCTATATGAGGCCCTTAAACATTGCACTGTGGTACCATGTCATTGGCTAATGAAGGTGTATCCCAGCTGTCTTGGATGCAGTTAGCAAGTCTGAGCCACAGATTGGTGCACAGGCATTCACCTGTTAATGAGCATTACCTAAAAAGGCAATCATCTGCTTATGGGGAATAGGTCTGTATGTTGCTTTACTCAGACAGACAATGGTTTTGCAAGCTGTTTGCAGTGGTTCTGGTCAAAATAGGATTACTTCACTCGACCTGGTATAAAATACATGTCCCCATATAATGGGATGCACATGGGAGGATGGAGATATGGAGAATAGGGATTACAACAGTAGGCGTGTAGTACATCTATGGTATTGACATGTTGCTAATACTCTGCTGTCCAACAGCTACAGGCATGCCTCTCAACTGTCCATGTTTTGAATCACATCACAGCTCTGCCCCTGTTATCAATGGTCCCCCTCCATCAATGTTCGCTGTTGTAGGAAAGCTAATGGATTATGAGTTACACATATTGACAGTATCTAAGGGTATACACAGCTGTAATATCAAATGATGTACTGTAAATCACCTCCACTTAGTCTGTCAATGTCACACAGAAATAGTTCTGACATTGTACAGGTATCCCTGACTGTCCCTCAAGTACTCTGGCTAGGTCACTGTGTTGCTGACATTCATACATCATTGCTTGAGAGATATGGCTAACATACCTGTCAAACCCATACAGCTCCAATTTAGGTCATACCCATAATTAGTGAGGGGTCACAGGCCCAAACTCAGCAACAGAGTATACATATTGGCCATACAAAGTAAGAGTATGAATATACTAACAGATATTACTGTCGCATAAGTGTTTTTGGAGGGGTCTGGCATGTGGGTTCATATTAGAACAATGAAAACACATTTTGTCGAATGCGTTTTCATTGACATATGTAGGGCGAACAGGCAAAACAGTGAAGCGGCTGTTCAGCGAATTCTTTCCCTGGGAAAGAAGTCGCTTGACTGCTTAGTTGCTTTGCCTGTTCTGGAGTGTAGTGTGGTCCCTTGTCAGTTATAGCTCCTGGGCATGATTGTGCAACAGTTACTGACCTTAGGGTTAGGTTGTGGGTTAAGGTAAGTGCATATGTATGAAAGTGTTTACTGTTTTTTATTTTGCATTAGATGTATGGTTGAGTTACATGAGTGTGTGTTTTTAGCTGTTTACTTTTGTTTTGGGGGCTAGGATTAGGGCTAAGGTAAGTGTGCTTGTGTTTGGAACTGTTTATGTAAATGTGCGAGAGTTACTGATGCGGGTTAAGGTAAGTGCATATGTTTTAAAATGTTTACTGTTTTTTTTTGTTAGACGTATGGTTGGGTTACGTGCATATGTGTATTTAGTTGTTTACTGTTTTTTTGGAGGGTAAAATTAGGGTTAGGGTATGTGTGTATGTGTGTATGTGTTGGAAGTGTTGAGTGTTTTTTTTTGGGGGGGGGTGGAACAGCGATTTCTTTCCCTAGGAAAGTAATCGCTGTTTTGTGGTTTTGACATTTTCACCATTTGCTGAATATGTGTCGATGTAACACCGTTCACTGTTTTCAGTGTTCGGTGTTATAATATGAACCCCTGGCATGTGACAGCCAGATTATCTGACAACAACTATCAATGACTGGCCGACCATTTGTCAGACATCAATATGTGTGTGCCAAAAGGACTGCATCTTTGAGGCATAAGTTGACATTCTGGAAATATCTGTGTAGTTGAGAGGTATAATGACTACAGGGAAGATATACTACAGCAGGATTGCATTGCTGTCTGTCATTGTGGCACACTGGTGTTGCTGGATGTCCCCATATACTTGTTGTAATAGCACACATCTATTAGTCTGTCAGTGGATGTATGACATAGTAGTTGGACTTTCCCCATAAGCGACACACCACAGTAGACTGCAGTGATGGGTGTAGAGACATACAGCAGACTCTACCACGGCACACAGGGACATAACTGGTATTGTTACTATCTTGGTGACAGCCACACATGTAGTGTGTTGATAGATGACAAGGTATGACGTGTGAAGGGGTGGTGGAAAGTGTAGTTCATTTTGGTTGTGCAGGGTCTGTACATAGTCCACATCCATACATCTGGTCCTGTAATGTGTTCCCCTGTCATTGTCTGGAAGGTACGATATATCAACAGAGACATCCTCCATTGTCATCTGAAGAAAATAACACTATAGTGGATGATCTCAGACTCAATCATCACATCCTGCTGTCAGTGTCTCATCGGACTCTGATGATGATGGTGGCCATAGTGAGGCACAGGTGGGGTTGTCGGTGGCTGAATCTGTCCCAGGCATTGACATCCCTCTTCTACCCCCATTGTCCCCACACACAGTCAGTATGCCCACACATACCTAGTCACCAGAGGCCACAGATATTGGACAGTCAGAGGGTGGTGACATAGTACAGGACAGTGTGAGAACTATGGTGTCAGTGAGTGTGGATACTGGCCATAGCCAGACAGCTGGTGAGGTCACACACAGGCAGATTGACAGGGGTGCCCAAAGGAGGACTGCTGCCCATCCACTTCACATTGCAGGTGTCACATTGAGGGTCACTCCTTGCATGTTTTGGGCTCTCATGGAGGCACAGGCATGAACCGAATGCAACATCAAATGGATACTTAGGGTTATTGATGCGACAAAGTCTGACATACATGACTGCCTCCACCACATTGGTGACACCACTGAATGTTTCACTGATGTAGAGAACAGATGGTGGGCTCAGACAGTGTCTGTCTTTGAGCACACATTGTCTGTGCTGGAACATGTGTTTGGAGTTGGGCATCGGACACGTGGACATAAGCCAGCAACATCATTTGCTGGCAGTCCACATGGCTATGCACACTCACACCCACATAGTGACAGCACCTCTAGTGCTAGAGAGGAAGGTGTGCTGTCAACACCATGATGTGCCAGGCCATGAGCACATGGCCTTGGGTGGTCCCATGGGGACATGAGCCCAGCAGACAGCAATCACTGTCAGCTACTAAGACCACATCTGACCTTGGGTGTGGTGGTGCCAGCGCCACGCCTGTCAGGCCAAGTTCCCATATTCATTGACGGAGGTGGTGAGCTGTCCACTCTACCATGTATGGTCTACAGCTGTCCAACATACATATATGTAGGGCTAGCACGGGACTTGACTGTGTACACACACACACACCAGCAAACATCACTGTCACATGCAGGTCACCAACAGACACACATGGCACCTCCCCATGGCACATCTGACCAGCATCCGTTCCTGACTCACACACATGCTGCCAAGTGTATGACACAGCCTAGGCCTCTGGCACCCCACATCACACCCTGTGCATGTGATGTACCTGTGCCACATCTCTGCCATCTGTACCATCGATGCAGGGATATGCAAATATGTGTGTGCTGCACAGGGTTACTATATTACTTTCAATGTAGTTGTGTAGTGCAGTATTGTTGTGCCATTGCAGGTTTTGTGGGCTACAGCAGGTACTGCGTGCTGGCATGTGTCATGACTACACAGAAAACCTTGTGTATTTGAAATCAAATCTTAGCTTATCTTAGGTGTATGATGTTAGACTGGTGGTAGTGTGGCAGAATAACAGGTGTATCATGGATCTGTGTATGTTTCTGCTCTAGGGGTTTGTGTGGTTATTCTGGGGACACATGGTGTCAGTACAGCAGTACAAGATGGCATGGTAGGCACATAAGAAATTTAACATCAGCAAGGTACAGCAGTATTTCTACATGATTCCCTAGATACATATGTGTAGGCAGCCGGCATAATTATGCATTCATACTTTGTGAGAAGGTCTGCTACCCTTTATATGTGTCACCTGGGTTTACTGACTATAAAAACCTAGATAGTGGTGGACATCAGTGATGCCTATATAGGACCTGGAGCAAGTCACAGAGCTGTAAAATGTATATCCATTGCACAGAAGTAGCTCACGTGGGCATGTCCATAGTAATACTAGGAGTTATATCTATAACCACACACATGGACTCACACACACACGGACTCACACACACACACACACACACACACACACACACACACACACACACACACACACACACACACACACACACACACACACATACCCACACGCACACACAGTTGTCTGGAAGAAGACCAGAACCCCTACCTATTGGCTATTGCACACTATAGCTCACAGTAGTCATTGCATGCACCACAGAGTTTATCTGATTTTGGGCTGTCAGCTAATACTCTTAACGTGGATGATATCAGCAAGCCTTGTAGGGGAGGGCATTTTGAGACCAGCAGGTAGTCTTAGGCCCATAAAATGCATAACCATTGCACAGAGATTACCCATGTGGGCTTGTCTGTAGTGCTGCAGATGGATACATGTACACACACACACACACACACACACACACACACACACACACACACACACACACACACACATGCACGCGCACACTCACACACACACGCACACTCACACACACACGCACACTCACACACACACACACACACACACACACACACACACACACACACACACACACACACACACACACACACACTGGCCTATTGTGAGATTAGAACCCCTACTTCTCTAGTAGTGCACACTACAGCATGCATTACTTATTGCATGCACCACAGAGAGTACTTGAAAGTAGAGTGCCAGCCAGTACTGTTAAGGTGGATGACATCAGCAGGCTTTGTAAAGAAGGCCAATGTAGAGGAAAGCAATGAGTCACAGGGTCATAAAATGAATAACCATTCCACAGATAGGCCATATGGGTATGTATTTATTGCTACAGGAGATATATCTGTAAACACACACACACACACACAGTTACCTGGTGTGAGATTAGAACCCCCTACCTACACACTATAGCTCCATTACTTAATGCATGCACCACAGGTTATTTTTTTTTGTATTTATAGATGCAGCCACAGTACTTGTATCCTATGCAAAGTGGTCTTGTATTACACAGCATGTGTGGCCTGCAGAGAGCTCCAGCATGCTGCAGTTATTGTCTCTAGTGTTGTAGGAGTGAGATACCTGTTAATACCACTTCTATGTATGTACAATTCTCAGTATGGCCATGTCTGGTTGGCTGCAGTTTGGTAGGTGGACAATTGGCCATCGGCAACATGGCCTGTCAAATGCCAACCATTGCACATTACACCACCTGTCTACAGGGAGACATTCCACAGGCAAAGAGTTCCGTGGGTGTGCAGATTATGTCCTTTTGTGGCCTTGGTCTGTTGCCATCAGACAACTGTTGTGATGTGTAGTTGCAGATAACCCCACCATTCTGCATGTAAATTGGGAAATTTGTACATCCACACATGTGTATAAAAGGAATATCATCATAACTCTTGCTGTGTGTGTACATTATATACATTTTCAATCAAAATCCAACACTGTCAGAGGAGCAGGAATGCAGAGTTACATGAAGAGACAAGCAATCAGTGTTGGATTTTGGTTCTCTCTTTACTGATTCATGCCTTTTTGAGTTTCAGTTTGTTTTTATATAAATCTGTTATGTACATATGTGTGCAGAGTCTATGTTGGTCCATACATTTTATATATATATATATATATATATATATATATATACATATATACACACACATACTGATATCTTGTTAACATACTGTATATATATATATATATATATATATATATATATATATATATATATATATATATATATGAGAGTGTGTGTATGTGTGTGTGTGTGCCACATACTGATAGCTAGGGTAGTCATGTGTGAGGGGGATAGGGCGAGACATACATAGCTGTCTGGATGCACATACATATTTCACCATAGCTGTTCTTTGTCTGGAAGGGCAAGTGACATAGGCTCAAGTTAGCTAAGTGTAGAAGCATGCCCAGCGTGACTATCAGCACTTACAAAGAGACTTCAGACCACACCTACCTGTACTACAGTCCGGGATTTTGTGTGCTGCAGACCATTGGCTGCTGCACCTGTTTCCACACTCCAGCACCTCCCTGATATTTTGTCCCAGGCATTCCCCAGTTGTTTGCTGAACATAATATATGACTCATTCCTATCAACTGTACAGATTTGCACAGAAGGGCCAGATATTTGCCTCATATCTTTGGTCTGTGCTCCATAATATTGTGGTTTTCTGGCACATTAGTGGCAAATCATTAATGAATGACTTTAGTTAATAATGACAGAAATTTGATATTCGGACTGCAGACACTTCTGGAGATTCATGGAAATGCAAGGCCTATTATTCTAGCAATTCTTTACATTTGTAAGTGCAATATTTAACACTTGCCTCTATTTTTGGGCATTTGTTCCACTAATTCATGGCTTTGGCCATATTTATTGCTGTAAGAGTTTGAGAGGTTTGATGTGACTGGGGTACATGCTGTAACATGCTGTAACACCACATACAAGGTGACACTTTGCATACCTCTCCCTGTACATGTTTTTGCAGAATGCACAGTCTATTTCCCCATATGTCTGCTCTGTTCCTCATAAAGTTGTAGTTTGCCATTACCTTACTATAAAATGCAGGCATTGAAGTGTTGTAGGTATTGAGACATTTAAGTGATGGAACAGGGGACATCAGTAATTTATATGTGATTGGTTTTCTCTGTCACTTTTGTTTTCTTTTTTTGACAGCCTAAGCACTACATCATGGCAAACAACATGCTCAAACCAGCTTAAACGTGAGCCCCGTGGCTAAACAAAGCTAAGCAGCACTGGACACAGACCCCTGCTTAGCTCAGTGATGCAGCAAGCAAACAGGCACTGCTGACCTCCAATGTGCTTAAAGAAATAGAGATATACCCCCTTTTGCTAACAGCCACCTCTTCTGTGGACACGAACATGGTTTTGGGGCTACACAGGTTTGATATGCAGCTATGGATACCCAGTTTTGCTATTCAGTAACCCCAGCTCATTTGCATACATATCCGTGCACAGAACCTGGATACTACACTATTCCAGGACCTGCCTCCTTAGCAACCACAGACATCTACCATTGTACATAGTCCATGCGAGGCCCTATAATGCATTATTGCCACTGTGACACACCTGCACTGGCCTAGTAATCAAGGAGCCTCAATCCTCACCACTGGCAACAGTGAGGGATGTACACAATAGAAGGATGACAAGTACGCACACAGTAAAGTACAATTTCCCTTAAGAGCACACAGAGATAACAGTCAGTCTGGGGATGTGTTTTTGCCTCTTTCTTCAAATCCCCAATAAGACTCACCACTGGCACACCTATAGGGTTAAGATCTCAGCTGAGTGGTCAAGCCAAAACCTCAACCACCCTCTCTTTCCAACCAGTGCTTTGTGTCCCTGCCCAAGTAGCTGACACTCACACACACACACACACACACACACACACACACACACACACACACACACACACACACACACACACACTTTGAGATTTGATTCATATACAAACACACAGACACTACTTTAGAAGGCTGGCACAGGTTTACTAGCTATGCCCCCTTCTGCCCAGACTATAAGGTAGTTATCACTGCCATCAACCACTACTTATCAGCTACTCTAAAGGCCCTTACAAAGGGTGCCCAATCCTACTATGTAATGTTACTATTATCCACATGGTAAGTGTGACCAAGAACAAAGCTATTGGAGTGGCCTATACAGTGTCACCAAATACATATGCAAGTACTCTAAGAGCTTAAATATCTCTAAACAAACCAGCCACAATTAAATGTTTTAAATATATTAAATAATATATAATAAAAGAACAAAACAATACTCAACACAATAACTACAGAGTTCAGAATCAGAGGAAATATGTTAAAAGAACATTGCAGGACAGTCTGAAATAAATACAGAAAACATCTAAACTAGTCTTTACTATATTCCTATCTATATCTAAAATAAATGATTGTACCCTAGACATACTTATAGAGCAAGGCAAATGTAGATGATGGATGTTTCTAGGTCCAAGACATACAAAATGCAATGTCTTTCTCTCAAAGAGTTCTTAAATTAATAATCAATATTACTACTGGGTTAGCTCGGATGACATCACTCTTTGACCCCTGACTTCAGTTCCCAGGCTAAACAGATACTTAGAATTTAACACCTCGGTGTCAAAAATACACATCTCTCAGAAGTGTGCAGCTGCTAGGAAGTTATAGAGCAAGAAAAACATGTTTACATTTGAAACCTGGTAATTATTTCTGATTCAAGACAATAGGAAATCCTCTAGCTCTAGACATTGTGTCTGCTTGTTGCACTGAAAATGAGATAACACAATCATAAAATACTTTACTTTTCAACTTATTTTCTTGAAGTTTTGCAAGTTAACTCTGCATGTTCCAGCTTCTACTATTAAAACATACATTTGCACAGGTATATAGTTTATATACTTTTCTGTTCTTTTCCAGTAGGGAACACTGTGTTTACATTATTGCATCTCAGTACATAACATACAGTTCAACACATACTGCTACACCCGTTGTTTAACACACATATAACATACAGTTCTCCTACATTTGTAAGACAAGCATATGAATCATATTAATTTTCACAAATTACATATGATTATTTACAAAATTCTACTTAGCTGGTCTGGCAGTGTCACAATTCTATATAAACCATATCAATATTTTCAAGTGACATATAATTATTTACAAAAGTCCAGATAGCTGGGCTGGCAGTGTCACAGTCACATATTTTATTTTAGTCATTTAAATTTTTTTTTTTTTGCATAATGGCATGTTTGCACACTGCTGCATGCCATGCAGAGATAATATGGGTATTAACCAAAAAAAAAAAAAAGTTTATTTTAAATTGTTCAGGGCATAGCTTTGCACATATCTGTGGCTGCTTTGCTATTTCTGACTTTCTAACTGGGCTTTTACAGCCCCTGTTCACTTTTTAATTTCATGTGCACAGAATTTTTCTCTGTACATCAGACGGATCTGCACGACTGCCTATCTGCTTCCTGGATCATGTTACACCCTCATTTGCATGCAATTCACTTGCTTATGAGGTGATTTGCATGCCACGGGCATTTCCATGTTGGCATGCTCGTGCACACCCCTCAGCTCTGTTTACTGGATTGCATGGATGCTTACTTCCATGTAAGCTCTGTGCCACTATGCTTATATGGAAAATTAATCTGGGTAGGCATTTTGGAATTCCCCTTATAGTTATACATCTGCATGAATAATCGTACAACTACCAATTCATGCCTTTAGACAGAAAGAAAAAAAAAGTTTCTATTTCTGAATGCTCATATGGTTGTTGTTGTATCTTTCGGCTTTTAGGGGTTAGGGGTTGCCACAGCGGAACTCTGGTCCGCTAATGATCATATGGTATTGCATTAAATTAGGTAATAGTTGCATTACTTGCAGACAGCTTGTGTAGGCCAGGAAATATTTATTACTGTATTAGTTGTATGACAAAGTAATTTCTGTTCAGAATTGTATGTGCACATAAGTCAGCCATCATATCCTAGTCCAGATTGGATGTTGAGGTAAGGGTAGGGGTGTTGCTGCAATATGAAGTGTATACCCTAGTAAAAAATAACCAATAATATTAACTCTCTCTTTCTTCTGTATACATTTATAAATCATTACATTACATGCTTAGAACTGATAAGGGAAAAAATATCAAGCATATGCTTTTAAATAGCTTAGGAAGTGAAAACTTCCATAACTTGCTACCTTGTTCTGTTTATCTGTACATTCTGAACCAAATTCAGAGACTCTCTAAAACCACTTGATAGTTAGCGACTGTTGAAATTACTGCAAAGCCAGATAAATTACATAATAATATGTTGTGTATAAAAAAATTTAGTGACCAAGTGTCAAACCATGATTGACTAGTATAAAACATGAGAAAAATATTGACTCAATTTGAACCATGAGATATCAAAATACAAAACAGAAATAAATGACATTGTGACTAGTGAAATACAATCAAATTCTTGAATTCTTAAATTCTTAAATTTTTGACCCTCCACATGACACAAAAATACAAATATATTATAAGAACATAGTTGGAAATGGAGAAGATCAACATGGAGATGTCTACTATTCCAAATAATGGTATTATCTAGTAACTGAAATTGAACTGATAAAATTATATATGATTTTTGGACAATGTTGTTCTGAATGTGTGAATGTATTCATGCCCTTTTCTATCTTAGACTTTTCTATATGATCTTGAACCAATGAATACACTCTTTTGACATCTTGAATGTGTGTGTGTGAAATTAAACTAATGGAATGAATTATTGACATGATCTAAGACAAAGAACTCAATTTTTGAAATCTGGACATTCTAATGAGTGTCTCAAATTCAGAGACTGTTACATACAATGCATAAATATAAAAAAAAAATATTCCAGCAAAATTATACTTTGGATTGTAAGTGACAGTAAAGGAAAGATTAGCAAAGTATAAAAATTCAGATATAAAAACATGGTAAGTAAATAATGCAATGAATGCAGTGTCTTAGAAATAATTATGATATATATAAACGTCAAGAAAGGTGAACTACAGTTAAATAATAATTGTCCTATTTCTTCCCCTTACAGCTTCCTATAATAGAAGACAGCAGGAGCGGTGCTCAGTGAGATTGATTGAGCGCTGGTAAGTCTGAATAAAGTAGAAGACAGTAATTGTGCATTTAACCAATTTCATTAATATGTATATGAGGAAATAATTAATGCAAATTCACAGAATTACCTGAAGCAATGGAGTGCATTCAATACATTACTGCAAGCAATAGTGAGACAGATACCAGTGCATAGTGTTAGTGTCTTAAACTGATTTTATTACTATATAAAAGGAAATTGCTGAAAGATGCTAGAAGCTGAAGCAATAGTGAGACAGATGTCAGTATATAAATACAGTATTTGTGTCTTTAACTCATGTCATTACTATATATAAGGAACTTACTGGTAGATATTAGTAAGTGAAGGAATAGATTGCATTGAGTTTATTACTGCACGCATGAGTGATACAAGTGTAGTGTTTCTGTTTTTAACTGATTTTATAAGGTGCAAGCATTTATGATGGGTCTTCTTACTGCAGTATTGCAAGCATGTATAAAAGGCAAAAACTGGATCATTATGTTTATGCAGTAGACTGCAACATGTAAACCTCGCCATTACATGATATCAAACATAATCATGTCCCATAGCATTTCATCCCAAAAGTCTGCATACGCACTTCACATAGCATTTCATCCAAAGTTTGTATAAGCACTTCCCATACATTTTCACATAAAGAAATGCTTAAACACTTTCCATATATTCTGTCTTACTTTAATAAAGATTTATAAAAACAGAATTTTTTTAAATAAGAAATTTAATACTGTGTAACATGAAGTATAATTTTACTGAGTGTATTTTGTTTCTTTTGTCTCCCCCTTTTTCTCTGTTTTTGGTATTTAATTATGCATTCCTTTGTCTTTTATTAATTTATTTCTCTTCCATTTATGATATTTTTTTTAAACTTCAAAATCCCATGGAGCAACATAGGCATGCACCTACCAAATTAGTGATCATTCACCCTCTGCATATTTGGAGATGTCTTCACAGGGTTGGGGTTGTGGTGCTGGTTCTTTAGGGACCCCAGTGTGTGGCACCTGGCAGACCTCACACAACTGGGACCTTGGGACTTGTTTGATGATGTGTTGGAAGAAGTAGCTGATCTACATATTCAGCCAGTTGAGAGTTTGCTGCAGTATATTCAAGACACAATGACATAGCTGGTGCTGACCACCACAGATCTATACCCCCTCAACACTGGAGTCCTTCATTGCCTGCCATCTGGCAGTGGAAATGTTTCAGGCTGTGTGGGCTGGGACTCTTACAGGTGCTTCAGCCCTTCTTCCATATCATGTCACCTATTACCCTTTTATCAGTTTCACACTAAAAATACTCTCTTATATAAAAAATGAAGAAATGGGAAGGGTCTATCCCTATGATGGAAACATTATGTCCCTCCATTACCACCTCTTCCAGCACCACTCTAGATGTTTTTTTTCTGTGTTCCTCTCTTTGTTGTGGTTCTCCTTTTTCAATCTTTCCTGTGTCACCCTTTTTACTCTTTAATGAAAGTATCATGATGTCTGCATAAGGATATCCTCATATAAAACATATTAAACCCTTTTATTTTTTTAAATATCACTAATAAAAGCTGTGCAGTTAGCCACTTGCTTTAACATTTTTAAACATGACTGTGCATAACCTCGTCCATCTCTCATATCAGAATACATATGAAATAGTATAAAGCTTATGGCTTTCACATAGTCCTATATATCTAATTAAGGCTTGCCTTTACATACTTTATGCTTTTGCAATAACTAGGTATGCTTTTCAAAATGCCTTCATTTTTCCTTATTCATCACTAATGCCCTGTACTTAGTATATTACATATCTTGTGCTTTCCACTAATAACCGCTATGTAACTGTGATCTGCCAGAGTATGGAAGAGTACCCTCAGACTGACATAATGTATTGGTTGGCAGTGCAGTGGATACAAGGACCAGAGACCCTAAATAATGGAATAATAGAATGTTCAAGGCTATGTAATCTTGTGACCATTGTGCTATGCCAGTTCCCACCCTAAACTATGTCTCCCCACTAAAGGAGGGCTAGTGCAATAAAGCCTCGCCTAAACTTATGAATATACATCCAATTAATTAGGTCCAGTTTGATGAAACATGGTATATCACACTGCTTTATCTGCAAGGTGAGACTATTCCAAACACGAGGGAGATACTTAGCAATGAATATTTCTCTCCACCCTGTTTTATTCATTCATTAAAGCAGGCTTAGATCTATTTCTCTTGTATTTGTGGAACTGCTTGATTGAGCTTCACAGTGGTTGGTAGTTGTGTGATTCAAACCCCCAAAAGAGCCCCCCCAATAGCAGTAGTGGTGATGGTAGAATTAAAACCACCATTTGTCTGTCATTAATTAGCCTTTCACATATAGCACAAATGAACCAATCAATCAACTGACACTCCAGTTTTTGGAGGATAGAGATACAATATGGGCACTGCATGTATTACCCTCTAATAGGTTCACAATCTGATAAAGGCCCAGTTGGACTTTTCTGGTAAACAAATGTCAATGAATAATAAATAAATAGGTAGCTCTTACCAAACTTGTAAGAGAGATCTTACAGAGACAAGCAAGGGACATATTTTGTTTATCATAGATGTCAAGCTTCAGAATCCTTAAGACATTTCATAACATACTATTTCCACATATGGATGAACATATCAGTTTCATCATAACACCCAGCAAAGAGAGCCACTACCATGTATAGCTTCTATGACATTACCCCCTCCCCAAAATACCTTTCTGATATAAATTGAAGCCATGGTAATAAGGGAACCATCTGGAGTCAGTGGACAGTGGTATATCAATATGAATGGCTATCATTCCATCAACTGGCAGGTAGTATGCAACAGACATGGGGTGACAGCTAATTGTTCTGCAAAGGACACTGGCAGTGCCTGCACTTATCATATCTAGAACACAAGTTATCTATGTTGCAATTTCTTGCAAGGAGATATTCCACAGGATAGCAAGACAATAAGTGCAGGTACTGTGGTAAGCACACATGTGCATAGGCAAAGACAGTGTATACATGTCTCTTCCATCTCATATTTTCCTACTCACAAACTGCTGTCCTGCTGCTTGATGCTTGTAAGGAACTGCATAGCACCACTGAACAGTGTCATAGCATCAACAACATACAAGCTATTCTCAACAGCCACTGTTGAAAAGGGTCCTTGTAATGTATGAGTTGGCCTATAATGTTTAAAAAGGAAATAAGTTAACAAATAAATTAATGCACAAATACATAAATAAATTAGAAATGTTGCTGAGCATGTGTTCAGCCTTCTGAGAGGGTTGGCTCAGTTTCATAGATACATCTGTGAGTGTTCTGTAGTATGTCTCTGCCACCACTTGAAAGATGATCTTATCATACTGTGCATGCTATATATAGAGAATTATGAGTGGGTCGCCAATCATAACCTTCTTATTATGTATTCAAGACAAGGCTGAGAAGAAATTTACCTTGAGATTGAAGCTCAAGATGTAATTCTTGACATTGAAGTTGAGAACTCATATTTAAGGATTATGATCAGAGACCCCATCATAATTCTTTGTAGTGCCTTGAGCTTTATCTGCTCCATGTATGTCTAGTTATTGAAAAAAATGCTAAAGTGTTTTACTGGCTTTCAAAGCTGTAAAGCACTTAGTAAGTGCTGTCAGAAAGACAGTGTAAGAGATTTTGTTATGTTAGAAAAGCCAGTGATACATTACCTGCACAGCCAGCAGTTGGAAATAAGTTTTTTTTGTTACTGTCATCTGCTGGCCAGTACTGGCAGATTTAACTTATTAGTATGATACCCAATCATAAGAAATGGGGATGCTTAACATTTGTTAAAATAGGCCCTGGGATTCAGCAAGCAGCCGTGTAGGAATAAGTTATTCCAGCATGTCAGGGACCATTCCTGTTCAGCACGGCAGCATGCCATGCATATTTATGAAGATGCGCTGCCATGCTCTCAAATAGACATGGTTCCGTGTATGAGCACAGGGGGTGTGTCTGAGAGCAGAGCTCTCACAATACAATACACATGCCCCCTGCACTCCAGAATTGCCTTTTGGCAATTTAAAATGAGCAAGAATGCTTGTAACACCCCCAACCCATCAGGATAACAAATCTGGTCAAAGGCATATGGGACAATCATCCCTACCAAGAGAAAAGTTGCTAGATTAATACAGGTAGCATAAGCACATAGCACACACCTCCCAACCCGTCACAGTAAGGAATGTGGACAAAGCCAAAAGGGACAATTGTCCTACAAAGCAGAAATTGATAGAATAACAGATTCAGCATTAGCAGGGATATTCTGAATGGTACAAATAAAAAAAACACAACAAATATTTTTTTAAACATGCAATAAAGTTTAAGTGTATCTGTGTGGGTGTGCCCATTGCACAGCTATGCTTACTCCAGTTTAAACAGCACAAGAAGTTAAATAGCAAGAGACATCCAACATAAAAAGTACTGCAATAGTGTAGTGGTTAGAGTGTAAGTTTGGTAAGTAGCCCTTTCGGATTTGATACCCACTATAACCAAATTGCATTTTACATGTGAAAGCAGTACATAAACATTTTTTTTATTATTAGCTACTAAATAACATATATTTGTTAACCAGAGTACTGCATTAGGTCCAGATTTGAGGTGTCAGTTGTGAAACCCCCATATAAATACAAGTTCCCCATACAGTATAGTCACACATGAATAAATGTAATGAAACCACATTGGGGGATGTCAGGAACAGTAAACAAATTTATAATATGTAATAAATGATTAATCAATGCCATACAGCAGACAGTCTATAAAATGAAAATTAAGCAATGCTAAGCATTGCTCAGCTCTGCTTACCAGATGTAAAAGCATTGTGTAAATATGACTGCTAAGCAATGAGTAGCCCAGCTAAGTGGATTTGCCCATCAGTAAGGAATGCTGAACCTGTCCCTTTAAGCACTGCCAACCTTGCTAAGCAGGTTTGCCCATAGCTTAACTTAGCTCAGCATATTCAAAACCATCCAATCATGGCAAAGGGTGGGAAATCAGCTGTATTTGAACCCCACAGGTGGGAATACAGCTCATAACTGGCTGAAGCTTCCCACTGTAAGCAGTATAGCAGGAGTTGGTGAGGGCATGCACTGGAGCATACAGGAGTCCAATGTCATGGTAGGACTCCTGGTACATAACCATGATGAGAGACTGCTGCAGGGCCAGTACCAAAGCTCCCAATATAAAGCAGAAGCCTGAGACTGTCTCGCCCGTGATCTCACCAGTGCCACTGGTATCCCTCGGACTGGTGAGCAGGTACAGCACCACTATACTGACTTGAAGCGGAGAAAGCGGGAGCTCTGGGAAAACTGGGTCCAAGAAGCAAGGCAGAGGGGTGAGGTTCCAGCAGTGTGTAAGTACTCATACTAATAATTGTTTACTAATGTCCAGCCTGTGTATATGATGGATAGGTATGCCTAAATATTTCTTTATTTCCCTTACAGCTGCAACTGAGCAGGCTGTGAATCAGGAAGCCCATGCTAGTAGGTTGCAAAGGCTGTGTCCTGAAGCTGGTAAGTAGCAATCCTGCTTGTAGTAGTCATACCGAATAAATATAAAGTAGTAGAAAGTCACCTGGCAGTATAAATACTGTGTATGGGTTGTACTGAATAAACCAGACAATATGACAATAATAGTCCCACATAGATCATATTTAAATAAAACTGTAACTGTCTGGCAATAAAGCTTTAAGTTCTGGACTGGTTGTGTTTACTCTGGTATTATATGGCATTTATTGTTGCATTCTCTGAATAGTAATGCTGTGTTAACCACTGTTTCCCACACTGTGCTACATAAAAAATGTCTAGGAATGTCTGTGTAAGAATGTTGTAAGTAAAAGATCAGATTGTACAACCAATAGAGACTTAGACAGAATGCACTGAAGAGATAGACAGCAATATCCAAATAGCAAACTTCAATGACACTTTAATTGTTGTATTTTTAGTAGACACAGCCATGGTTCAAATCCTGAGAGTGGTAGTAAGCTGTATGCATAATGATACCTCTCAACTGTATACATTTTTTCAGAATGTCCATATAATTGGCTCATATTTTCTGCCTGTTCCTCTATCCCCCTGGCAAATCAGTGAATTGATATCAGAAATGTAATCACTAAATAATGATATACATTTGATTTTCAGACCACAAAACCTTCAGAAAATGTATACTAAAACAAATCATGTCACTCTAGCAACTCTCCAAGTTTATGAGAACAATATTCAAAATATGTCCCTATTTGTTGTCAAGCTTTGTCCAGAGTGTGTGCATTAAGTGATTGAGAGGTATGTGCCTAACATTAACTCAGAATACTGGCAATATGTGTAGAAACAGACAGGGAGTGTTAACAAACATTCCCTCCACAGGTCTGTCAGATAAAACTGTGCCTGCCAATAAAGTTTTAAATCCTGGACTGGTAGTGTTTACTCTGGTTTTGTATAGCCTGACATGTAGCATTCAGTAACATCTGATATCAGAATAGTACTGTTGTGTCAACCACTGTTTCTCACACTGTGCTACATAAAAATATGTCTAGAAATGTCTGTATATGACTGTTATAATTACAACGTCAGATTGTACAACCAAGAGAGACTTAGAAAACATAGGCAGCAATATCCAAATAGCACACACTGCTGAAACTTAAATTGTTGTATGTTTAGCAGACACAGCCATGGTTCGAATCCTGGGAGTGGTTGTAAGCTGTATGCATAATCATACCTCTCAGCTATACAGATTTTTTCAGATTGTCCAGATAATTGGCTCATATTTTCTGCTTGTTCCTCTGTCCCCCTGGCAAATCAGTGGGATGATCTCAGAATTGTAGTCACTAATAATGACAGACATTTGATTTTCAGACCTCAAAACCTTCAGAAAATGTATATTAATACAAATCCTGTGACTCTAGCAGCTCTCCAAGATTATGAGAGCAATCTTCAAAATATGGCCCTATTTGTATCCCCATGTTGTCAAGCTTTGTCCAGAGTGTG
>NC_056726.1:1929406432-1929446432 GCF_019279795.1 Protopterus annectens
TGCCTATCTAAAACTAGAGGAGTAGTTTGCACCTCTGAAATTGTAATTATATTAGCCTTTTTGGGATGATTTCTATCCCTTTCAACTTTCTGGCTTAAAAACGTATGTGTTTGCAGATTTTTCTCATCATGCAGCACCATGGGGTTACAGTTAAACTATTCCAGGTACCAGAAAGTCTGATCTTCAAATTTGCCCTTAGAACTAGCTGGTTTCTCAGTAGTAGTACTAAAATCTGAACCCCTTTGACTAGCACTTGCTCTAGAATCTGCTGGAAAGCACTAGGAAGCCTGAAACTGATACAAGCATCAACTCTCTTTGTCAATAAGGAGAAATTAATTGTAGACACTAAACAGCCTATAATTGCAAAGTACCTTGCAAAGGTAAGGGAAAACAGCTCTTGTACTTTACAAAAAAAACACCTAAACAGGCATATCCAAGGGTCAGCTTCCAGTGATTTCTCCTGTCCACCTGGTGAATCTGAGCATACTGGGGCAATGCGGCAACTGCCTCATGTACACAGACAAGCCTCTTCTTTTACCACCCAACACTACAACCTACGAGAGATGCACTTACATAGCCAAACTGGAAGCAAAGCTCTTTCCAGCCAAGATTGTGCTAGACAGTCAAGAGGAGAAGGTTAACACCTCCACTACACCTCAAGCAACACATAGCCCTTCAAAACCCACACCATCAACGCCCACACATAGCAACACTAAACCCACATATTCAGAGGCTCTTAATATTAACCTGCCCAAGCAACAAGGACTTCCGAAGCTGAAACGCAAACACCAGTCACAACCAAAGTGACACATAGCTCACAACACCAGTGTGCCACCCAACAACAGCCCCTAAGGCAAGACAATATACACAACACTTTAGTCATAGGTGACTCTATAGTCAGGCACACTGATGTCCCACTCACCAGGCTGAGCAAGGAGAAAATTACAATCAGCTGCCTGTCAGGTGCTAGGATCCACCACATAACTCATGCACTAAAGTCACTCCACAACAAGTACAAATATGACTCTGTCATTGTCCATGTTGGAGTGAATGACTTGAAATGTAACTCCCTGTACTATATGAAAAGAGACATGGAAGAGCTCTCGGATCTTGTGGCCCAGGCAGGTATGACCCTAGCCCTAAGTAGCATCCTAACTTTGCCCAGAAAGATACCATAGTATAAGGACAAAATGATTGACTTCAACAATTGGCTAAGCTTCTGGTGTCATTCAAAGGGGATCCAGTATCTGTCTGCCTGGCAAGACATGATCGACAAACCTGCTTTGCCAGAGATGGTCTGCATCTGTCACCCCTGGGATTCAGGTTACTGGCTAAAGCTCTTGCCACCCCTATAGTGCCTTTTTTAGGCAAAGTTCAAAGTACAAAACCACCACCATAACAGATACAAGCATGCAAAATCTGAAGGTAATGCTACTCAATGCTAGAAGTCTAACCTCAAAATGCACTCTCTCATGGCACTCCTAAAATGGAGAACATTAATGTTTGTGCAGTAACTGAGACCTGGTTCAAGGCTCCAGAGAGCACCACTGCAATACCAGGCTACAACTCTTACTACACTTTTCGACCACCAAACCAAGACCGAAACACTAAAAGTGGAGGAGTGTCCATATTCACCAAGGATATTCACACCTCCAGGCTAGTTGCCCAACAGAATGCATCTGAAATTCTCCAGGTGCACCTAACACTAGGTAAGACTGCAATCCAAATTGTAGCATGCTACAGATACCCCACCATGCCCCAAGATTCTCACTACAGCTTTCTCAACATACTGGAAAATATTACGATACAACCAAACACCCTAATACTGGGTGATTTCATCTACCCTGCCATTAACTGGGAAAACTACTTGGGTACCAAAACCTTTTCCCAACAGTTCTTGGAATTCATAAATTCCAGTGCCCTGGATCAACTAATCCATTGTCCCACCAGGGGCTCCAATATCCTAGACCTGGTCATTACCAACATGGGAGATAGATGCTCCACACCAGTGGTCACCCCCTCATTGGTCAGGTCTGACCATAAGCAAATCACCCTTGACATCCACATCCCAATCCCCCCCCCCCAGTATGAAAACCTCCATAAAAAACTTCTCCAAAGCCAACTTCATGCTACTCAAGTCAGAAGTGACAGACTTCATGACACCCATGCAGATGAGATCTGAAAGTTCGACTGCTGAATCCTACACTAAGGCACTGTACAAGCACATCCACTCATGCGTGAATCATGCCATCCCAAACAGAACCAAGATGCTCTCCTCCAAAAAAAGGAAGCCAATCTAGTGGTCTCCTCCCATAAATAAACTATACAACAGAAGGAAGAAACTGTTGCAGAAAAGAGGAAATTCCCAGGATGCAAAAAACTCCCTTACCAGCCTCAGTTAGAAGCTGAGATCCCTCATGAAATCCTCAGAAGCTAGTTACAAAAATAAAATTGCCAAAGATTCCAAAGACAACCACAAGGCATTCTATAGTTATATCAAGAATCTAAATGGCAATGCTCAGATCTGCTCTGAGCTACAACAGAATGGCATTAAATATACTGATCCCAAGGATACTGCCAATATCTTTGCAGATCAATTTAGTGCCAACTTCACCTGCCTCTCACCCCCCAAAGGGTCCATCTCAATAGCAAAAAATTCCAGTAATCATGGCCATGCAGGTAGAAACCACACTGTCCAAAGCTAGGAATACAGCATCCATGGCACCAGATGACATCCTGGGCTGTGTACTACATGAACTACAATATGAACTGGCACCTCACCTAAGTGTCATGTTTAATCATAGCCTCACCTCAGGCTTCATGCCCACTGAGTGGCGCACAGCTACAGTTATCCCACTCCACAAGGGGGATCCACCTTGAATTCCAGGAACTACAGTCCCATCAGTCTGGCGAGCCTGATCTGCAAGGGCATGGAACGCATTATCATGGAACTGGACCCCACCCAGGTTGGGTTTGTGAAGTGCCAATCTTGTCTCCTGAACCTGATTGACTTCTTCGAATCAGTCTCCAGAGCTGTGGACGAGGGTAAGGCAGTCCACACAGCCTATCTGGACCTCGCCAAGGCCTTCAACACCATCCCCCACTCTGGAATCATAGATAAACTTACTAAGCTCAGCATAAATCCCTAGTTCACTTGATGTGCCAACTGGCTTACTGATAGAATCCAGACTGTAAAAGTAGCTGACTTCAAATCCACCTCCAGACAAATGACAAGTGGAGTACCTCAGTGTTCAGTCCTGGGACCACTCTTGTTTGGCATCTACTTCTCTGTAGTACAGGCCAATGCTAAGGGACTCTGGCTAACAAAGTTCGCAGATGACTGCAAACTGGGAGCCATTATTGAATCCCCAAATGATGCGGATATTCTACAAAAGGGCCTTACAGAAACAGATGCTTGGGCTCAAGCTTAATGCCAAGAAATGTATAGTTATCCCCTTTGGGAAAAAAACATGTACCCATGAATTACCACATAGGTGACAGTACACTAAACACCAAAAGTGTAATAAGAGACTTAGGGACACAGGTGGACAGTGGTCTCACCTTCGATAACCACATCGCCACAACAGACAGGAAATCCTTCTATGTGGCACACCACATCACTAAGGGCTTTTCATCAAGGAAAAAGGAGGTCATTGTCCCACTGTATTCATCCCTCATTAGATTCATTATAGAGTATAATGCCCCATCTGGTATGTACCTCACAAGACATCTGCAACAGCTGGAAAGGCCGCAGAAATACCTCACTAAAAGAATCACAGGCCAAAAGCAGATGCCATATGCTGACCATCTAAAAAAACTCCAGCTATACTCTGTGGAATTTCATCTACTCAGACGCAATCTCTGCTTAACATACAAGGCCATGTCAAACCCTGAGTTGTTGGACATGCTCCACTTAAAGAAATCCCTATCCTTCAGAGCCACATGATCCAGGGATCTAAACCTTGTCATCAAAATGAACAAAACATGCTGGAGGGATAGGTTCCTGACCCAGAGACTCTCCATACTCTGGAATAGACTGCCCATACATGTCAAGACAAGTGCCTCCTTGGCCCTCTTCAATAGGAACTTTGATGATTGAATGGTAGATAGGAAATTCACCCTTGGGATCATGTCAGTCACCCTGCTAGACAGGGGTCCAGAAAAGTAAATATTGTGGGAAGAAATATCTAGGGAATTGTTATGGCTAGGCTTGTATAGGCTGTAGGGTCAATAACCTAGTATCAACTTATGAACCTATGAATCTATATATCTTAATGTTTCTTATTAATGATATCCCTCACATGTTGTAATAGCCTAGGTTAAAAAATATTTAATATCCCTATCCCATAAAATGTCTTACAAGTGTTCTCTATACACTGACCTCTGAACTGTATAGGGTTACACATGTTTTTTCCAGCTATAGCCCTCATATATATGGACCCTACCCCACAATTTGTGTGGGAGTCCACAACATCACTGGAATGGTAGCAGGAATGTCAGCACTAAATAATGATAGGCCATTTCCTATCAACCTCTTACTGCATGACATCTGGGCAAAGCCTGCTATATATGTGGAGTACAGAGACTGGAACACAGGGCCATATTTGAAATATTGCTATACACTGTGAAAGGTGCTGGTATTACAGGATTGGTTGCAACATACCCTTACTCAGGAATATGAAGTCAGAAATACAAATGGATGTTGCCATGTACTAATAGCAATCAACAGAGAGAATGGGAGTGATATGTCAGGGGCAAGACATGTGTGGGGAACAGACAAAACATAACAGCCAATCCTCTGGCCATCATGTGGAGAGACCCACAGTTGAGAGCTATGCTGACAGACTGCATTCAATGCAAAACCAGCATGTACACTCAAACCCTGTAAAACCAGCGGTATTCAATGCATATAACAATACTCACACACTGTCCCTAGGTCTGGAACCTTATACAAACATGTAGTTGGCCTTTGTCCATATGTCCTGTTGTAAGAGGTATTGCTACCTGCTGTCTGTAACACCACAGCCCACATACAGGAAGGATGTCTTCCATACAGGAAAGGTAAAGGGACAACACCCACATGATGTAGTCATTTATAGTAGTGGGTTGCTATGACATTGGCTATTGGAAGTACTACACAGCTGGCTGCATGCAATAAGCAAGTGGGAAACACCAATTGGTGCCAAGGGCATCACCTGATCATGAGCATCTCCTACAAAAGCCATGCTGCAACCTATTCAAACCAGCTCAATCCCTGTAGTGGCGAGAGAGGGAGATAGAGACAGGAAGAAAAGCAAATACAAAAATAATACTAAAAGCCAAAGTGCTACTAAACAATAAACAAACCAAACAAAGAAGACAGCCAACTGCTACACAGAAGAGAGCACAATAATAAAACAGGTATTTGAAACATGTCAGCATGCAATTGAATGTAGTACTTGGCCTGTAATAATGAGATAGATGATGATGAAAGATTTATATGCACCATCAAGACTTGCTGTAATGATGCCCTGCTGAACAACTGCTCTGGGCATAGCATCTGGCCCTGTGGGCAGTGGGCCATAAATGTCAACTGTGCAGATCTGCACAGAATGTCAAGATTTAAGCCATCATATAGTGTTTGTTCTGTTCCTCCAAACATCTATATTAGTCTAGCAAATAGCTGAAGGTGGAAGTAATAATGTCTTGATAGACACATGAGTTTCAGTCCCCACCACCATCAGAACAGTCATGGTAATGTGAAATGTATCATGCATAAACTTCATAGGTTTGTAATAGGCATATCTAGGATCTGTCCCTATATATCCCCTCCAGAGTTAGGCTTTGTCCACATGTGATGCTCTGTTTTGTAACAAGGCAGAATAGTTCAGCTGTGGAGGAAGGAGGTTCAGAGTGTGGATCCGATGTCTGAATGTACTCCATATATATATATATATATATATATAGAGAGAGAGAGAGAGAGAGAGACATGTATGTTCATAAGTTCATAGGTAGGTACTAGGCTATTGGCACATGGGCCAAAGTAAACCTAGCCAACAAGGTTCCCTGGCTTGCACCACCCAAGACAGTTAATTTCCTGTGCCTCTGTTCAGCAGAGCCATAGAAGTGATCCACAGGGTGTATTTACTATTTCTCATCTACTCATCATGATTTTTCTTGAAGAGTGCTAATGAGGAACTTTTCTTGACATAGATGGGTAGCTTGTTCCAAAGTATAGGAAGTCTCTAGGATAGGAATATATCCTCCAGCATGTCCTGTTTATTGTGGTGACAAGGTTTAGGTCCCTAGAGCATGTAGCATGGAGGGATTGGGATTTCTTTAGGTGTAGCATGTCCAACACCTCTGGGTTTAACATAGCTTTATATGTTAGGCAGAGATCTCCTCGGAGCAGGCGATATGCTACAGTGTAAAGCTGGAGTTTTTTGTGATGGTTAGTGTAGGGCATCTGTTTGAGGCAGTAATCCTCTTTGTGAGGTATTTCTGTGGCTTTTCCAGCAGCTGCAGATGTCTTGTGAGGTACATTCCAAAAGGGGTGTTGTACTCTATGATGAGTCTAATGAGTGCTGAGTAGAGGGGAACAATGACCTCTTTTTTTCCTGGATGAGAACCCTTTTGTGATGAGTTGTGCCACACATAAGGATTTCCTGATTACTGTGGTGATGTGATTATCAAAGGAGAGACTAGTGTCCACCTGGGTCCCAAGGTCTCTTATCACACATTAGGTGTTAAGTAGACTGCCGTTTATGTGGTAGTTCAGAGGTACAGAGTTTTTACAAAAGGGGAAGGCAATACACTTTTTGGCATTGAGCTTGAGGCCATGCTTCTGGCACCAGGTATCTGTATCAGTGAGTCCCTTCTGTAATATGTCCACATCATTTGGGGACTTGACTATGGCTCTTAGTTTGCATCATCTGTGAACTTCTTTAGCCAGAGGCCTTCTGTGTTAGCCTCTACTTCAGTGAATTAGATAGCAAACAGGAGAGGTCCCAGGACTGAACCCTGTGGTACTCCATTTGTCACTGGTTTGAAGTCAGATTTGGAGTCTACAACTTTTACAGTGTGGGTTCTGTCAGTGTGCCAGTTGGCAACCCATTTTGTGACATAAGGATGTATACCTAGTTTAGTGAGTTTAGCTATAATTCCGGAATGGGGAATGGTGTCGAAAGCCTTGTTGAGGTCAAGATAGGCTGTGTGAACCACCTTACCCTCATCTATGCCTTTGGTGACTGGCTCAATGAAGTCAATCAAGTTTAGAAGGCATGATCTGCCTTTCACAAACCTGAACTGGGTGGGGTCCATAGTTTGGAGGTTACTAATGTCTTTGTTTATGAGTTCCATGATGATACGTTCCATGGCCTTGCAGACCAGTCTCTTCAGGCTAATAGGGCAATAGTTCCCAGGATCAGTGGTCGCTCCCCCTTTGTGGAGTGGGATGACTGTTGCTGTGTGGCATTCAGTGGGCACAAAGACTAATGTGAGACTATGATTGAACATGGTGCTTAAGTGGGTTGCCAGTTCATTTTGAAGTTCATGTAAAACGCAGCCTGGGATGTTGTCCATTCTCATGGATGCTGTGTTTTTGGTTTTAGAGAGTGCCGCTTTTACCTGCATAGATGTGATTGCAGGGACTCTGTATTCTTCATGTATAGATATGGGCCCTTTAGGGAGTGAGATGGGGATAAAGTTAGCAGTGAACTTATCTGCCAGGATGTTGGCAATATCAGTTGGCTCTGTAATTTTCATGCCGTTGTGCTGTAACTCAGAGCAGATCTGGGTGTTGTCATTGAGATTCTTAACATAGCTATAGAATGTTTTGTGGTTGACCTTAGAATCAGTGGTGATTTTGCTTTCGTAGCTAGCTCTGGAGGATCTTATAAGGGATCTCAGCTTCTTACTGAGGTTGACGGGGGAGCTCCTCCACTCATGGGATTTTACTCTCTTTTACAACAGTTTTTTTCTTGTGTTGTAGAGTTTGTTTATGGCAGGGGACCACCAGATTGGCTTCCTTTTTTTGGAGGATAGCATCTTGGTGCTGTTTGGGATAGCACAATCCATGCACTCATGTGCTTATAGAGTGCATTTGTGTAGGATTCAGCAGTCATAACTTTTTTGTCCATCTGCATGGGTGTCATGAAGTTTGCCACTTCTGTCTTAAGCATGAAGTTGCCTTTGGAGAATTTTTTTACCATGGTTTCCTTAATGGGGGGTGGGGGCAAGATGTGGATATCTAGGGTGATTAGGTTATAGTCGGATCTGACCAATAAGGATTTGACTTCAGGTGTGGAACACCGGTCACTCATGTTGGTAATGACTAGGTCTAGGATACTGTTGCCCCTGGTGGGGGTGTGGATAAGTTGATCCAGGGCATTGGAATTTATGAGTTCCAGAAAGCATTGAGCAAAGGAGTTGGTACATGAGTAGTTTTCCCAGTTAATGGTGGGGTAGTTGAAATAACCCATTATTAGGGTATTTGGTTAAACCCCAATATTTTCCAGTATATCAAGAAAAGAGGAGTGGGAATCCTGGGCATGGTGGGGGATCTGTAGCAAGCTACAAATTGGAATGCAGTTTTGCCCAGAGTTAGTTGGTCTTGGATAACCTTGGATGCATTATGCTGCATAACTAGCCTGGAGGTGTGGATATCCTTAATGAATATGGACACACATCCGCCTTTGGTGTTCTGGTCCAGATTAAATGGGCAAAAATTGTGGTATGAGTTATAGCCTGGTAATGCAGGGGTGCTCTCTAGATCCTTGAACCAGGTCTCAGTCACTGCATAGATATTGATGTTCTCCATTTTAAGGAGTGCCTCGAGTGAGTGCATTTTGAGATTTAGACTTCTAGCATTGAGTAGCATTACCCTCAGGTTTTCCTTGCCTGTCCCTGTTACAGTGGTGAATTTGTCATTTGAACCTTGCCTAAAAAGGCATTATAGGGGTAGCAAGAGGCTTAGCCAGTATCCAGAATACCAGGGGTGACAGGTGCAGGCCATCTCTGGAAAAGCATCATTGCCTGTCGACCATGTCATCCCAGGCAGACAGATACTGGATGATCTTAGAATGACACCAGAAGCTTAGCCAATTGTTGAAGTCAATCATTTTGTCCTTGTACTACAGTATAATTTTGGGTGATGGCAGAATGCTACTCAGGGCTAGGGTCATACCTGCCTGGGCTACAAGATCGGAGAGTTCTTCCATGTGTCTTTTCAGGTAGTCCAGAGAGGTACATCTCAGGTCGTTCACACCAAAATTGACAATGACATAGTCATATTTGTACTTGTTGTGGAATGACCTGACTGCGTGGGTTATGTTGTGGATCCTGGCAGACGACAAACAGCTGACAGCAACCTTCTCCTTGTTTAGCCTGGTGAGTGGGACATCAGTATGCCTGACTATAGAGTCACCTATGACTAGTCTGTTGGTTACGTTGGTTTACCTTATGGGCTGTGGTTTATTGGCACACTGAGTCTGTGGGCTATGCGTCATTTGGGTTGTGTTGTGGGTGGAGGTTGCTTGCGTTTCTGCTTTGGAGGTCTCTGTTGCTTGAGCAGATTAATATTGAGAGCCTCAGCAAATGTTTTTGTGTTTCTATGTGTGGATTTTGGTGGTGTAGCTTTAGTGGGATTATGTGATGAGTGTGGTGTTGTGCAAGTGTTTACTTTCTCCTCTTGACTGTCAAGTTCAGTCTTGGTTGGAGAGAGATTTACCTCCAATTTGGCTAGATAAGTGCATCTCTCAAAGGTTGTGGTGTTAGATGGTAGGAGTAGAGGGTTGTCTGTGTACATGAGGCAATTGCTAAATTGCCTCAAGATGCCCAGATTCATCAGATAGACAGGAGAGAACACCGGGAGCTGACCCTTGGACATGCCTGAATAAAAAAATACTTTCCTCTAGTCAAGTAAAGAAAGTGAGTATAAGAGCTGTTTTTCTATAAGCAAGTGAGGAAAGTAAGTACAAAAACTGTTTTCCTCTTGGTAAAGAGGAAAGTTGAGTGCTGTAGTAATTTGTAGCTTATTTAGTGCCAACAACAAGTTCTGAACAAGTGCTGAGCATGAATAAGCAAATTCAAGTGCTAAAATTAGGAATCTGTACCAGGATTTAGTGGTAGATAGGCTACCTAGTGCTTAGCACTCCCACTGATAAGCTATAATGCTTCCCCTCCAACACAGAAAGGTGTGGGGGGCTCAGAAGTTACAAACAGTCCTGGATACAGCAAATCTGTATCTGGACTAGACTAGTTACAGGAAAGGTGGGAAACAAGCGCAAACATGGGCTTTTAAACCAGAAAGTTGAAAGAGATGGAAAAACTGCTCAAACAGCCAATAAATTGCAATTTCTGGGCCCGAAACCACTCTTGTGGTAGATAGGCTACCCAGTGCTTACCACTCCCAGTGATAAACTAGAAGGCTTCCCTCCAACACAGAAAGGCTTGGGGGACTCAGAAGCTTACAAGCAGTCCTGGATAAAGCAAATCTGTAATCTAAACTAGAATAGTTACAGGAAAGATGGGAAATGAGCACAGACATGGGCTTTTAAACCAGAAGGTTGAAAGAGATGGAAAAACTGCCCATATGGCAATAAACTACAATTTCTGTGCCAGAAACCACTCTTGTAGTAGATAGGCTACCTAGTGCTTACCACTCCCAATGATAAGATAGACAGCTTCCCTCCAACACAGAAAGACTTGGCGGGTTCAGAAGTTTACAAGCAGTCCTGGATATAGCAAATCTGTATCTGGACTAGACTAGTAACAGGAAAGATGGGAAACAAGCACAAATGCGGTCTATAAAACCAGTAAGTTGAAAGAGATGGAAAAACTGCCAAACAGCCGATAAACTACAATTTCTGAGACAGAAACCACTCTTGTGGTAGATAGGCTGCCTTTTGCTTACCACTCCCACTGATAAGCTAGAAGGCTTCCCTCCAACACAGAAAGGCTTGGGGGCTCAACAGCTTACAAACAGTCCTGGATACAGCAAATCTGTATCTGGATGAGACTAGTTACAGGAAAGGTGGGAAACAAGTGCAAATGTAGGCTTATAAACCAGAAAGTTGAAAGAGATGGAAAAACTGCCCAAATGGTCAATAAACTACAATTTCTGGGCCAGAAACCACTCTTGTGGTAGATAGGCTACCTAGTGCTTACCACTCCCACTGATAAGCTAGAAGGCTTGCCTCCAACAGAGAAAGACTTGGGGGGCTCAGAAGCTTACAAGCAGTCCTGGATACTGCAAATCTGTATCTGGACTAGACAAGTTACAGGTAAGGTGGGAAACAAGCGCAAGCGTGGGCTTTTAAACCAGAAAGTTGAAAGGGATGGAAAAACTGCCAAACAGCCGATAAACTACAATTTCTGAGCCAGAAACCACTCTTGTGGTAGATAGGCTGCCTTTTGCTTACCACTCCCACTGATAAGCTAGAAGGCTTCCCTCCAACACAGAAAGGCTTGGGGGCTCAGAAGCTTACAAACAGTCCTGGTTATAGCAAATCTGCATCTGGACTAGACTAGTTACAGGAAAGGCAGGAAACAAGCTTAGAATTTTTTTGTGGGGGGTGGAAAAGAAGAAAGGAGGGAAGGAGAAACTGAAGATAATTCAAAATTAAGGACCAAAGTGGCTTGCCCTTCACAAATGTTCTCTCTGTATTAGGTAGAATGAGCTAGTGACACTAGACTGGAATAGAGCTGGGATAGAGCTGAACAGAAGGGACTGGTAGGAGTGTCTGAAGTCAAAATACGATCTCACTGTACTCGGTTGAGTGAGCAAATGAAATAGACCCAGGAGGAGTGCTCAAACACAAAATTACATGAAGGGTGGGCCATTCCAAAGCCACCAAGGTTAATTCCAAAACAATAACAGGGAGGGTGGGCTGGAAAATCACTGCAGAGACACAGAGAGAGAGACCACAGTATTCTATGAAACAATTAAATAGAAAAATAAATAACTAGAGAGAGACATAGACCACAATAATCAATGAAACAATTAAATACACAGAAAAATAAAATGCAGTACAATCTTTAACACTGCAAGTTTATACTTAACTCAACTATTAATGCAGTTGATTGTAGTTATGTAGCAGAAGCCAAACAACTCAGATATTGAGCTGCAATAAATTCAAAGATATGTGACTAACACTTATAAATACAAAGAAACCCTCTAGGCTAAGAGTTTAACACTGAATATCAATGAAGTGAAACACAATAGCCCTCACTAACTGCAGAGACAGAGATAGACCACAGTATTCTATGAAACAATAATTAAATAGAAAAATAAATAACTACAGAGAGACATAGACCACATATATACATACATACAGCTATATATATATATATATATATATATATATATATATATATATATATAGACATGTATGTCTACATATATACAAACACACACACACACACACACACACACACACACACACACACACACACACACACATATATATATATATATATATATATATATATATATATATATATATATATATATATATATATATATATATATGTATATACATTTTCCATACTGTTGAATGGTTGTGCTGCATGATATGTTTGAGAAAACATCACACATATCTGCAGCGCAGGTGGCTGAGTGGTAAATTGTTGTGGCTATGGTGTGCAGGGTCCTGAGTTAGACACTTGTAACGGCTGATATTTTTTTTTTGCTGGCCAGAACAAGGGCTGTTAGATACAGAGTGATTAAGGCACTTATAAGCAGTTGTAAGTAGGTGTGAAATGGACAGTTATGTATGGTGTGGAATTCTTTTTGGGAACAGACTGCCATCTTTTAATAAGGTGAGAGTGGGATGTTGGGGAAGGATAGTAGGTATATTTGGGGAGGTAGGTTGGGTCAGAAGACAGACAAGACAGCATAGAGGGGTGGTATATGACACATGTGGGGGTAAACACCTTGGATGGGGAGGGGTGTTTGGAAATCGGAACCCCCTGAGCCCCCAAATGGAAACAGTGGGTCAGAGGCCTTCACCCATGGGCAGTCACCACTGCACCTTCATGGCCCTGAAGGTGGCTGTGCTGGTGGCTGAGCAAGAGGGGCAGGATGACCCTCTAAATGCACCACATGGCCCTCAAGCTGGCATAGCAGATTTCCATAACTCCCTTCGGAGCTCCCTACGCACCAGACCCTGGAGCTGACTTCAGGTGGCAGGATCATGTCTGTGCCCACTCCCAGTGGGGGGAGAGCCCCATCCCCTGAGGTGGTTTCACCTGAAGGTAGTACAGAACCAGCAGATAAGGAGGTCCTGGGGTGGGTCCCTGACATGCTGGGGCCTGGTGCCATGTCCAGATGATGTGGGAGAGGTGGGTCTGCTGGGAACGGCCTTCGCAAACATGCTATCTTGTTGCAGTTTTAGAACATATGTGGGTTAGTAATAGTCAACACAATCCAGGATTAGTTATAACAGCATGCATAGATATTCCCATTAACCCAAAACAACATATTTGGAACAGTTGCATAGCAAACAGAACATATGCATATATGGAACCACAGTGGCTGTTACAATGACATGCAGGTTACATTTATAGCAACAGGCCACCAATGATAGTGTTTCAACATGGAACATGAATAGAAACACATTTCAATATTTGTTGAACAATAGGATATATGTCCCAACAGTAGGTTTGGTGTAAACATACCCATTGATTTGTGTATTTAGATTATTGTTGCATATATTGTGGGGGGGAGATGTCAATTAACAACTATTATACCCTTACAGTATGAGATCTTCTGACCTTTTTTCCTGTTTATGTATTCCAGGTATGATGTCCCGTTAACATCTCCCTGCGTATACACCACAGGAGAATTATGTTATCATAAACTTCCTTATACTATACCACGGAACCCTCTTTGGATGCAAGGCCCATGATCTGCAGGAGAGGACCACCCTGTGGAACAAGCTCGTCTATAGGGTAAATGATGTTGGCCTGCATAACTGCAGTTATGAGCAGGTGCAACATCATTGCACTGATCTCATCCATCATACCCGTCAGCATGCTTCTGCAGTTAGGAAGGACCAGCTAGCCACAGATGGGGGTCATGCCATCCAGCCCACACTGACACATGCTGAAAATCTCCTCGTCAGCCTTGGGGCACCTGCCCGCCAGCCATGCCAGGAACCTGAGGATAGCATTGTGGAGGTGAGTGCCATCCACACAATGAATGAGGAGCATGCAGGTAAGGCTCTAGGGCACATTAGTAGACCTCTGTTGCTTATCCATCTTCATCTGTAAAGTATCTTCATGCATATGTCAGATAACATAGTCTGTTGCTGCAGTGTAGTAATGAACAGATGTGCATAATCTCTAGTATTGTGGGTTTGTACTGTTCATGCACTGAAATGCTGCTCCCACCCTGTATCAATGGCACAGGTGTGGCTACTGACATTATGTCTCTCATACAGCCATATAGGTCCCTCTGGTATGCAACTG
The DNA here is from genome assembly GCF_019279795.1 of Protopterus annectens. NCBI lineage: Eukaryota > Metazoa > Chordata > Ceratodontiformes > Protopteridae > Protopterus > Protopterus annectens. The sequence goes on from NC_056726.1 coordinate 1,929,420,881, forward strand.
GGGCAGCAGCCTGTAGCTGGTGAGTATTGGAGTTGGTCTCAGAGGTGACCTATGTCTGACCTATAGGGCCATGTCAAACCCTGAACTAATGAACATGCTTCACCTTAAAAAAATGAGATCCCTCAGAATCACTCATTCTAGCGACTTGAACCTATGTACAACAATAAACAGGACATGCTGGAAGGATAGATTCCTGTCCCAGCGACTCCCCTCACTCTGGAATAGAATCCCAATCCATATTCGACAGAGCTCCTCTCTGACCCTTTTCAAGAGAAATCTTGATGAGTGGATGGGTAATCATAAGTTCTACCCTGGGATCACTTCAGGAGCCCTGTTGACAGAGGCCCAGGTTACTAATCTAATGGGGAGGCGAAAGCCATCACTCTGTGGCTAGGCTTATAAATGCCCATGGGCAGATAGCCTAGTTCTTACCTATGAACCTATGAACCTATGAGTTGTTTTGTTCAGGTTTGCCAATACACCAGCCATGTTATGGCCATGGTATTTTCCATGCACACATTTAACACATCTCCCCATAATGCATGCTGTACATGTTCACTTATTGTTGCTGTTAACTGCACTGCATCACAGTGGTCACCATGGTGGCATATCTGACAGGTATATAAGAGTCCTACAGTATACCTAACAACCTGTCCGTGCAAGATGTGTGGACAGAGATGAACAAAATGGTAGAACAAATGGCCTACAGTAGGGTCATGTCTGAAACATTACATTTATACAGTGGCTACAACAGTGAATACACCACTATCACAATGGCAACTGTTACAGATCTACACAACGGCAAATCACAATACCACATTCCACACCTTTTACAACTTGTAATGTGATCCTAACATGAGCAATGAATGCGCAATATGGAATCCTATGTTAGGACAACAAATATGGGGAATACATACTTAACAAACACCGGAAGCATATGTAGGCACACACTCCAAATAACATATTGTGGAAGCAGCTTTTGAGGTACTGACAGCATTCACTCTTCTTGAGAACACATCTTCCATCATGTACAGGGTCTCAATGTCACGCCATATAATGGTCTGCTGTCCAAGATGTATGTCCATGACATTTGCCCACTCACCTGCAACAGAGGCAGCTGTACCTCGCACACATCTTACAAAACATGGAATGGATCCCATATCCAAAAGGTAGCACTCAGGAGTGGGATAAGTAGCCTTACCTCACCATTGCATATACCATGGCAAACAGTACAGTCATGTATGTGACTATGAAGTATGGGACAACATTAATGTAGAAAATAAACAGATGCCCATCCAAGACCGATGACAACACATGTTGCAAACCAGTCATGGAGGCTGCCGAGAAACATGCAGCAGCACTCAGGGACTTGCAGGAATGTCTAGTAAGTACTGCCTGTGCAGTACTTGCCTTGACAATTGCCTGGAATCTGCATAAATGTGGCCTGTGGGTTAGGGTAATCAGATGGAAGAGTTGTTCCACAGGAAACATCATCCAGGGCTGTCTACATGTAGCATATGCATAACATCAAGTCTCCCAAAGGCATGTGTTGCAATGTGTAATGGTGTAAAAGTATGATCCACAGCAGGAAAAAGTGAGAGCCAGGAATTAATATCCAAAGAACGTATTTATTGAACCACACAACAAGTCTATCAAGCACTTTCGCTCAGTACAATACTGAGCTTTATTAAGATAAAAACCATAAACATCTGATCTTATTTAAACAAATGGAAAATGGTCATGTGATCCATTAACTGAAATTAATTAATAGCTTGTTTTAAAAGCTAAATACTAACAACTAAGTATAAAATCCGAACAAATAGCCTTTTACATACCTCATTTAAAAACTTACATGTATAATAAATAATATTAAATGTTATATATACTATTTACTATAAATAATTACATAAATTATTAAACAAGTACATTTCTATTAATGCATAAAAAACAAAAAGAATAAAAAATAAAATAATATCATATGACAATTCTCTAATTTAATAATGATTTTACCTTCCTTGATTTTATAACTTGGCCCTTCTTAATTTCAAAACACTACTTAAATTCATACTATCATTTAATCCTGGCCATTTTGCAGCATCTAACCTTAACTGCCATATAAGCTCCTTATATTCTAATTTGGTCTCCCAGTCACCCCCTCTATTGTCAGGTATTATCTGCTCTAAAACAATGAATTTGAGTTCCATATTGGGACAGGACACAGAATGCTTATAAAAGGCATTAAATTCCTTTTTCTTGGAGATATCATAGAAATGCTCATAAATTATTTTCCTTATTGTCCTTTCTGTTTTCCCTATATAGAAGCTTTGACATTTTATACAAAGACCTAAATAAACAACATATTTTGTATTACAGGTGAAATATCCATTTATCTGACATACATATTTTCTTGATGGAATGTATAAAATATGACCATTGAAAATGGCAGGACATTGTTTGCACATTCCACACTTGTATGTTCCCTTCTTACGTCTAATGCAAACAGTATCCGCTATTTTTTTCAAATATCTCTTTCATATTAGTGTCCCTGCATCTGACAAATTTTGGGTGTTTTGGGACCACCGCTAATAACTCTTCATGCAATGTAAGAACTGGCCAATATCTTAATATTGTTTCTTCTATTAAGTTAGAATTACTGGAAAATGTATGTGTATAATTATTCTGTTCAAATTTCTGAAAATTAATGTCCAAGTTGCCCACTTGTGTTATCGTGGACCCTGATAAAGGTGGATACTTCTCCTCTCTATGTGTACAAACATCAAGAACCAAATTATTGACTAATGGAGCAGGATAACCTCTTTCAAAGAACCTCTCCTTCAAAAAGTTTACCTCTTCTAAAAAATATTCTGTAGTGCTGGACATTCTGGAAGCACATATAAGCTGCCCTTTAACAATTCCTTTCTTTTGATAGAAAGGATGTCTGCTTTCAAAATGCAGATATGAATTGGAATATGTAGGTTTCCTATATACTCTTGAGGCAAACCTATTGTTGATGGCATCTTTGACCAAGGTAACATCCAAATAGTCCAGACTGTGATTACTAACTGAATGTGTAAAGGCCAAGAATGAAGTGGTGGAATTAATATAGATAATGAATTTCTGAAAATCCATTTCTGTTCCACACCATAAAAGACATATATCATCCAGGTACCTAACGTAGTGTTTAATATACTTTGCCCATTCCGATTTAAATATAAACGTCTGCTCCCATTTGTGCAATACAATATTTGCATACAAAGAGGCACAGGAAGCACCCATCTTAATGCCCATTTTCTGTTTGTATACCTCACCATTAAAACAAATAAAATTGTTTTTCAACACAATTTCCATAAATTCAACCAATAAGTTGGTGACATTTGCATTAAGCTTAGCCTCATTGACCAAGACCTCGTTAAACCAATCAAGACCCGTTGAATGCGGTATACTGGGAAACAACTGTACTATATCAATAGTTACCATTAAAAGGTCAGGGTGATATAATTGAAATCCTATACCTTTTAGAAAATCCCAAGAATCTTTACATATGCACTTTAAAGATGTAACAAATTGCTTAAGTGCATAATCAATAAATTTACCTAAAGGTTCTGTGATACTTCCTTTACCAGAAACAATTGGTCTAAATTTCAATGGAGCCAACCCTTTATGGGTTTTTGGGATACCAAAAATTACTGGAATTCTTGGTTTAGCTACAAATAAATAGTTATACAACTTTTCATTAATAGCTCCCTGCAAAAGATGATCCATTAACAAATAGTTAATTTTGAAATATGCTATATGCAATTCATTTCTCGATATTAAATCATATTTCTCAGAGTCTTGTAACATGTTATGAATATGTGCATCATAGTCTATGGTATACATCAAGACCAAGCCCCCCCCCCCTTTATCTGGCTTCATCACCCTGCATCTCTCTTCTTTAAGAAATTTTATTGTAATGTGTAATGTAACATTGTAATGTGTAATGGTGTACTGAGACCATAGATGAAACCTATAGACAGTATTAATAAAGATACATGTGGTGCACAAGCAAAATCTCACTCCAACCCAGGTCCACCATCCCCATCTTTACCTTGCTGGTGCCAGTGTACACATTTAGGTTTGCTGTTCATTAGCAGGAACTAGGCCAGTACACATGGCATTCTGAATTTGGAACACTGCCAAATGACACTCATGTGTGGCCCATAGTTGTCAAGCATCTGCAATAAGGCTGAGGATGGGGAGGGGTGCCATCCTGAAACACAACAGTGAACTGAAGTATACATCCAAAGCTTGCTAAGAAAGGTTTAATCTACAGTCAAAGTCATGAATTGCGCCAGACATAACCCTGACTCCACAGCAATAGTGAAGGCACTGTGTGACCTCCAAGAGCTGTGCGCATGAGCTGACCTTGCAATCTGGCAGAGTTGGGGGAGATTTGTTGGGTGGAGTGACCAAATAATGGCAAGTGCTAGTATACCACTTCCAGGAATAGTGACTGCTGTAGTTCACTTAACAGGTGCTGCAACAAACCATTGTGTTAAGGGTGTGCACACTTAGGCAATCCACATATTGTATGCATCTCAATCATCATCTGCACCACTAACACATTTGTTTGATATTGCATTTGATTGCACAGGTCATATGTCACATATCAGGTGTGTGTAATGTTAACATATGCAGTATTGTGGCCCCATTGCATATCATGGAAGAGGCTGACATGTCAACAAGGGTATGTACAACCCTCATAGCCACAGTAAGCTTTAAAGGTTGTCAGTGTAATTGGATTTTATTGTTCATACATGCACTGCTGATGATGAGATCTGCAAAAATCAGTCAAGCATTTACTAATGACATCTGTCCTCATATCATCCCAGGTATGTATCTGACAAACACATAGGGGCTGTGAGCAACAGAGCAAATATATCTGCAACACATATACACATTCAGAAATGGTGTGTACACTCATGAGGTATGGTGCACAGTACATGCGAGGGTGCTGAACAGGTGCACAGCAATACTGTGTACATGGGCGCAACGTGTTCTAAGGGAAGGGGCATCACCTATAACACGACTCATGTATCACAGAGATGTATAATGTTGGTAACAAGGATTGAGTATATCTGCAGTGCATGCTGTTGAGTGCCATATGTCATGCATGTTGACTGTTGGGTAATTAGAGGCCTGTGTAATATCTTTGTGCCACCTCACCTGTACGTGTGTGTGTGTGTGTGTGTGTGTGTGTGTGTGTGTGTGTGTGTGTGTGTGTGTGTGTGTGTGTGTGTGTGTGTGTGTGTGTGTGTGTGTGTGTGTGTGTGTGTGTGTGTGTGTGTGTGTGTGTGTGTGCAGAGGTAAGCAATGATGTACAAGTCTTAAATTATATTTTTTGTTTTCTCTTCACATGTGGCAAGGTGGGTCAGGGTCCTCCTGAAGGCAAACTGATGTTAGTGTCCATAAAGACTCTGACAATGATGATAGGTTGGGTGAGGCACAGGCAGGGTTGTCAGGGGCTGAAGCTGTGCCATCAGTTGACATACCAATTTTATCCACCCCATCCCCGCACACGGTCACAATGCCTATACATACCCCATCACCAGTGGCCATAGATGAGGGACAGTTGGTAGGTGGTGGCTTGGGACAGGACAGTGTGGTGACTATGGCAACTGTGTCTGTACACAGCAGCCATAGCCGGATGACCGGTGAGGTACCACACAGTCAGATGTACAATGGTGTTTGTAGGAGGGCTGCTTGACATCATGCCCCTGGCAGAAGTGCCACAGCAAGTGTCACCAGATGCATGTTTTGGGCCATCATGGAGGCACAGGCATGTATGGAACGTTACACCAGACAGAGTCTGAGGCTCCAGAGGGCTACTCATTCTGTGGTACTTGACAATATCTGTTATCTTGCCGGTGCCCACCATTATTTTGCAGAGGTCCTGGATATATAGCTGGGTGAGATGGGGGAATCCTCAACCATGCGGTGGGAGTAGGGTGATAGCCACGTGGACATAGGTCAGCAACACCAACAGGTGGAGGTCTACATGGACGTGCATACAGTCACATCCATTCCCGTAGTTGTATCACCAACACTGCAAGGGGGTGCTGTTCACACCACAACACAGCAGGCCACGCGCATGTGGTCCTGGCCAGTCCCAACAGGGATGCAGATTCAGAGGACATTTGTCATCTTCAGGGGAGAGTACCATATCTGGGCTTCTACCTGTTAGTGCCCATAGTGCCCATGTCCGTGGCCAGGCACATTGAACTGTACACCCTGCCATGTATGGTCTGCAGCTGTCCAACAAACCCCATATATAGGGTAGCCACATTACAGAATGATGTGCACACACACACACACACACACACACACACACACACACACACACACACACACACACACACACACACATCACCAACATAGCTAGGCACCTCTATATCTAAACACACCACATCTGCACAGCCCAATTGATAAAGAACCCCATAACACACACACAGGATGTCAACCAAACAGCTCAGCCTAGGTCTCTGGCAAACCCACAACACATCCTGTGCATTATTATGATACATGTGCCACATCCCTGTCATCCATATCATCGATGCAGAGAAATGCTAATATGGTTCTGATGCACAGGGTGAATGTACTAAGGTTTAGCAATGTAATGCTGTTTAACATGTTTTCAGCTGGAAAGTTTAATGCTTACATGTCAGGGTGTGTACCTGTCCAGCCATGATGCATTATAGCTGTTATTAACACTGGCTGATTCTGGTCTCCATAATGTATTCAGTTTGTGTTGTAGGTATCCATGTGTCAACAGGATGTTGGCCTGCTGTTGTTACCTACAAGGGGTATGGCGCTGTGGTGACACATTGACTGTGTCATATCCTGGATACAGCTGAACACAAGTAACAGGTCTGTATAACAGTTACTGCATCTGCCACATGGCTGATAGGTCTGAGGGGTGTATAAGATAAGTACATGGTAGCTGATGTCAGCAGCTTTTATACAGTGGACAATGGTAAGTGTACTAGGTGGCACACACCAAATGTTTGTGAATAAAACGCACATGCACACACAGGCATTGGTGTTGATGCAATACACAGAGAATACTGTACACATTGATGTCCTTAATTTTGCAGTGAACTCATTTTGGTCTATGTAATTCCACCAAGACAAAATAGGCAAAACATCACATCAGAAAATAATCAGTCTGCCAGTTTAATATAATTGACAATGGTACTGGCAGGGTATATGTCCTCTTCCCCAATGTAGTGCAATCCTGGAGTTGTTAACATAGGTGTGCTGGTGTGGGTGGCACAGCCCTCTACTTTGGAGGGTGTAGGGTGGTGTAGAATTACACATAGTGTGATTAACAACAACTTAACCTGTTAACATAAACTGTACAGTAGTACAGCAAACTAAGCGAGGGGATACGCTCAGCAATTACCCCAATGAGAGTGGCTGTGCCCACAACATCCACACCCAACTATATATATAACAACTCCAGTATTGCTGTACAGCTGTACAGTGGGGAAGAAGGCATTTACACATCTACTTCTAGTTTTGATGGAATAAATTTCCACAAGATGATTCATTTGAAATGTTAGCATTTGCCAGTCAGTTCTTGGGCAACTAATCTCCTGGGACATGTATTTTCTGCAAACTGACGTAGATCCCTTCACATACAAACAAACTTACTTGGTATCACTGAGAGCAAAACTTGTACCTAGGTACTTATTGCTACTAATGTGTTTGGCTTTAATTGCACACACTGCACAGCTTTTAGGATGAGGTGTGTCTCGAGTTTCTTGTTAAGTGAAGAACATCACCAAGCCTTGTACAGTATGGTAATGAGGGGTGTACTGGGAATTAATGAACAATACATAGTATGACATACTATCATATACACATTGACAAACACATAACAGTCATAGACACATGTGAGAGACCTGGGTGTATCACTGTTAACTACCTTGTCAGTGAGTCCATTATGTTACAGAGAATTTGCGCACAGCAGATGCATCATTGGGCTGGATAGTGTAAACAGTTCCCTGTATGGTTGATGGTGACAGTGGTCCTCATATAATGGACCTTGGGACATGTACTGGGGGTACCATGGTGTAACAACAGTGTACCCAGCACCCATAACCCACATTGGATATTTTACTCACTGAAACCCATGATAATGCTCTGACATACCCACAATTACACATTGACCAGGACTGCAATACAACCATTGTCTATCTAATCAGTGCTACTACAGGGATATGCATTTATTGCACATGCCACAGGGATAGTAGGGTGAGGGTTTGTCATGGCTCTCCTAATGTCAGCAACATCACTATCCCTTATAATGTATGGCAAGGTGCATTGTATCTGGAGAATGTGGCCTCAGAATACTCTATCCTACAAATATACACACTCACACACATACACACACTTGCCAGAACTCAGAGGGTAACCCTTGCCTATCTACCCATTTGTACAACAGTGTTATGCTGGTACTGCAAGCTTCAGGTAGCCCATAGGGTGAAGAGTGCAACAGGCTACATTTAATGCCAATTACAGCAGCCATTTCTAAATATGGTGATGGGGATTTAGTGGGTGAGAAGGCCCTCAGGGTATTAACAACTGCATGTTTACAAACACACAGACGCTTATATTCTCAATAATGCACACTGACACATTTGTCAGTATTGGGGTCCATAGGTTCAGTTGTTTCTACATGTGTATCAGGCTAATGTCTATGGAGAGATGAGAAGAGTAGGGGGTGTGGGTACACTGGTATCATGCCACTTGACATTTGTCAGAAGGCCATCTATCAAATGATGCGACTTGAGTGATCCATGGCATGTGGTATATACAGTGTGGGGTTTCCTAGCTGTGGCATTTATAACACAGCTGGGCAGACATGTCTATGTCAGTCCAGCATAGATTGCCTGTAAGCAGCCAAGATGAATAGCTGACTTAGGCACATCTGTACAGAGGACAGGCAGAAATCAGCTAGCCATCAGGTTATGCATTAGGATGAATGTTTTGACAGATAGATGTCTGAAATTGATAGGTATGCCATTACTACATAACAACAGCTCTCAATGGCATGTCCTATACACATAGTAGTCTACAGTTAATATCCACATATAAGATCAATATCCAGTAGCAAATACGTAATAACACACAGCTCACACACCAAGAACATGATAATCAGTACTCAGAGTTCAGCTTTTATTGCAGGGGTGTATGGCTCCAGTACTAAGATTTGCAATATACTCTTACTTGAGAAAGCACTGTTAACAATAGTAACATAAAGATACAATACATGCAAGTGTGACTGCATATAACCTGGGATACTATCCATGTATGAAACACATACAAAGAGAAAAAATTGTTATACTAGCCATATATACTCAGGTGTCCCATACAGTATAACCACACCCCTTGCTACTGTAATGACAGCACATAGAAGCATGTTATGTACATGGAATTAAATACACTTATTAAAGATGTCATTACCCTGCTATTTCATCAGACTGGAATGTGATCAATCACTGGTTATCAGGGCTGAGCTATGCTTAGCAAGTGTAAGCATTGCTTAAATATAATTGCTAAGCACATTTCCACACTGGTAAGAAAAGCCTACATGGTGTAAGCGCCTTTTCATTTAACCATATTTTAGCACCACTTAGCTTCTCACAAACCCACCCAAACCCACTTAAAGCTGCTATATTTATGTATATATATATATATATATATATATATATATATATATATATATATATATATATATATATATATATATATATATATATATATATATATATATATATATATATATATATATATATATATATATATATATATATATATATATATATATATATATATATATATATATATATATATATATATATATATGTGTGTGTGTGTGTGTGTGTGTGTGTGTGTGTGTGTGTGTGTGTGTGTGTGTGTGTGTGTGTGTGTGTGTGCATATGTGTAGATATATAAGGGGATGCTGTTGTGTGCATTTCATTCTGAAGAAGTCTTTTGAGACGAAAGTGATATTAAACTGTGTTTTCCTCTAGTTGCTGTTCATTTCCTTCATTGTTCAGTCAGTCTAGTGGTTTGGTTTTTATTAGTTTTTGCTGCTGCTTCATCCTTGAAACTGTTGTTTTTCCTAGTTGATGTGTCTTTCCTGTGGATGGCTGGCCTGAACGAGGACCCACTTTTGGAGCTGTCTGTTCATCCTACACCTGGTGTGTCTGATTTTCAAGATACCAACCTGCTTTCCATGTCGGTGTGCACTATGAAAGACATGCAAAAGGTTCTTGAAACTTTGATTGCAAGTAATTATAGAATTACTGGTTTAAGTAAACTTTCTTCACTTAGTTCAGAAGATGAAAGTGTGGAGACTGTAATTGATAAGACTGCTTCAGTATTTTATTCTGAGAATAACAAGATTGCATTTAGTGACATTACTGCAGTCTTAAACTGTTATTCAGACCAATTTGATGCCTACAATTTAGCCTTAACCTCTACTATATTTAATGGCAGGGATGTAGAGGTAGTAAAAGAGGCTAAAAGACTTTTATCTTTGTTGGAAAAACTACTAAAAAAGTACAGCGTTTTGATTGTTGAGACTAAGTACTTTGATAAATGCATGCAAGTGAGAGTAGTACCTAAGGGTTTGCATTTTTTTAAATGCCCTAATGGTGTACTTCCAATTGAGTCCTTCTTTTCTGAATTGGTGTCATTTTTTTCTAAAACAGGGCTTGACTTCTTAAAATTGTTTGTTGGTCGCAATAAAAAATGAATTGAGGAGGTACGCAATGATATTATTAAGACAGAAGCTTCTTTGCAGAAGCTTATAAGAAATACACCCTGTTTAAAGAAAGACCACTCTGCTTTGCTTTTTTCTATGGAAGTATTTGAGCAGGGTTTAATACAGAGAAAGCTAAAGAAGTTACAACGGGACATTGATGCATATTCCAGCAATACTGTTTTTTCCCATTTCTCTGATGTTAAAAAGGCTATTGGCCCCTTTAAGACACAGAACCAACTTAGGGGTCACTATAGAAACCAAGGAACTTCAGGTCTTCTTCCTACTTCCTTTAGTGAAGTTATTAAGACAGGTGGTGATGTCACTTCCGGTTTGACTTTGAATTCTGACTGTTCCATAAGTGAATCGGCTGGTGGTGTTCCTGCTGAGAATGCATTAAATATGAATGATATGTCTGATACTTCTGGTGACGAGCAGGATGAAATTAATGGTTCTAGTCAGATTCCAGTTAATGTAGGGCAAGTCCCTTTAGAGAAGAGACCTGTTTTATGTCAGAACAAGACGTGCAATGTGTCAACAAGAAAAACTTCCACAAGGAACAAGAAAAAAAAAGAACAAAAAAAAACCAAAACTGAAACTAGCTAAGTAATACAAAAACCAGATCAGTATTAAGCTTTCTTTCACTTTATTCTTATAAGTGAACAGAATGAAAAAACATCCTGCTCAATCCCCTGGTTTAAATGCTAAACAGGAAATGATGTTATTGTATTGAAATCATCATCTGTACAATAATAATAAATACTTTAAAACATATATATATTGGACATACTTAAATGATTGACACTTGTATTACATTATAAAAGTGGATGAACTACTGAAACTGAACTATGAATACTGAGAATGGTAATGGAATGTCCAAGAGACAAAATAGGACTACCAACTCTAAATTATCTCTATGGGAATAGGAAAAATAAGGAAAAAAACCAAACAAGAAAAAAACAGAAGAAAAAAACAACAACAACAGAGTTTGGGGACATGTGGATGATGTGTGTATACCACAAACAACACCAACACACATATACATATTAAAAAAAAAAAAAATAAAATTATGTGTGCCAACATACAATACAACATAACATATACACAAAGGTAGGAAGAAAACTGTGTACTTAATTATCTATAATAGAAAAACATTTGATGTTTATCTATCTCATTGAGACCAGGAGGTTCATCAGCTCCCAAACAAACACAACTATAATGACTTTCTGCTCCCCAACCTTTATTCAAATCTCCTTAGCAGACTTTTTCTCTACATGATCTATAACAAAGAACTCAAATTTTTCTATCTAGAAATAGTTTTCTAAACTTATTTCTTCTTCTTAGATGTTAATTTCTTTCTGAAGAGACTATCTGCCTGATCATGACCTGATGATGACCTTTTCATATGATATGATTTAGATGTATACTATTGTATGTATTGATATGTAAAACATGGCTTTCTATACACTACTTACTTTTACTAATATTTTTATTGGAATCATATGGAAAAAACATCAAATAATTATAATAATTCCTCCCATAACCACTATGTTTAAAAAAAAAAAAACATGTGGTTTTATTTTAGTTCTTTTACCATGGTGTCAAATCAAATTCAATTTGTTCTCCATCCCCTAAAAACAAATAATCATGTACCTACCTACCTCCTAGCTTTTACTAAAATAAAAGGTGCTTTTAAGATGTTCCTGCTCCCAGTCTGCCATGACAATATTGTTGTTTATAAATGTTTTATTAAACTCAAAAAATGTATCTTAAAACTATTTCCATCAACGTTACAGATAGTATTTATCTTTGAGCTTCTTAACTCTGTGTTGTGTGTCAAATAATTTCTTAGATGTTCCAGTCCTAACTCTTGATCTATACAAGTATATAAACTTTTAAATTCAGATTATCTTCTAAGCTCTCTAATCTAATCTGATGTAATATAATGATGTAATACTACTACTTTTTAATTTGACTTACTTTCTAACCAAATATTAATCTACAGAGATTCTTTCTGTTTGTTTTTGTGACACTCATGGGCCTAAAAAGTTAGTTTGTTCATTGTCATTGTCACTGTGTGGAATACCAAAAAAAAAAGAACAGTTTTGGATGTTCTACTTTTAAGAAATCATAATCTGAATTGTCAAGTCTCTTGACACATAACATCCTAACAAGTGAGTGTCTATTCTCCTATAGCTCTTCAGAACAGACTCCATATTGACACCTTTGATAATTATTGGTGTCATTAAGCAAGACATAATATGTTCTACACATAGTCTATCTTGTTCATAATCACTAACACCCCACTCTAATGTCAGTTTGATATAAATGAATCAAAGCAATGCAAGTTCTAATAGGCTTTCCATATTGTGTGTGTATGTTTCTCATATGTAAATTCACAAGACTTTTGAATTTTTTGTTTGTTGTATGTGTTAACTTATTAGCAGGATTAAATGTACTAGGTCTCCTTAATAATGTTCCTGCCTCAAAACTACTACTGCCACATCGTAATATATATATTTTAAATTCAACTTTAAGTGTATAAAATGAAAATCAATCACAAAATTACCAATCTTAGTCTCATAGCAGAATAAAATTTGAAGCCCTTCTTCAAAACATTTGAACAAACATCAGTCATGCTAGTAGAGGCAAAACACATCATTGTTGACTAGTTCTCATTATTATCTATAACTTGTCCATCCATGCGTCTTTATCTACCGAGTCATCATAATGTTTCTTTTTTCAAAAAATTATTGTTACTAACATCTTTACTGTCATTATAGGAACAAATATATGCCTCAGCATCTGGTGCTCTTAATTGAACCTGTTCCCCCTTCTAATGTTCATAGCTTCTACTGATCGCGGAACCCAATTTTCTGTTTCAAGCATCAATACTATATCTCCGTGATAGTTTGATGAGCTCCCTCTCTGACCTATTACGTTGTTTTAGCTCTTCAGCTCATGGATAGAGACCTCAAGCAATGGATCCTGGGAGGTAACTAACAAGAAAAGTAACTGCTTTTACTGAACATTCTAACACTGACTTTTTGAATGAAAAAAAAATGTATAACTTGTCTTGTTATTCGTTTACTTCTGGTCAGTTATTTGTTTTAGGGCTTGGTTTTAACTTTGTGCCTAGTAAAAGGATGAATTTAGGACACACATTGTTGGATTTAAAAATATTTTCTCATAAGCTAAATTTAAGTTATGTTTTTTCTGGTATGGAGTTTAATAAATGTCTGTTTGCCAAACCAAAGTACGATTACTCCCCCTTGACTAACACCTTACGTGTTTTTGAAAATTGTTCCACTGTAGACATCAGACAACTTGTTCATACTAAGGTAGAATATAGGTTTTATAATCTTACTAGAGCTCAACGAACAGCCTTAAAAGAACTGAGGTCTTTAAGCCATCTTCGGTTTATGAAAGCTGATAAGGGGGAGGCTGGGAATTCTTAAATAAGAGAAATATGTCAACTCTATGGAAAACATGCTAAGTATTGAGACTGAATACATATTAGTTAGTCAAAAGCTGTTTTTTAAGGCATATCACAGTGTAAATTCTATTTTATATGATCTGTGGGTCAATGGGTATATTGCTAATGACATGTATGATTTTATGTTAGTTGAACATCCACTTTTGGGGACCATGTTTGGTATGCCCAAAATTCACAAAAATCTTGAAAACCCCCCATTTAAACCCATAGTATCGTCACCTTACATGTTTTTGAAAATTGTTCCATTGGAGACATCAGACAACTTGTTCATACTAAGGTAGAATATAAGTTTTATAATCTTACTAGAGCTCAACAAACAGCCTTAAAAGAACTGAGGTCTTTAAGCCATCTTTGGTTTATGAAAGCTGATAAGGGGGAGGCTGGGAATTCTTAAATAAGAGAAATAGGTCAACTCTATGGAAAACATGCTAAGTATTGAGACTGAATAGACATTAGTTAGTCAAAAGCTGTTTTTAAGGCATATCACAGTGTAAATTCTATTTTATATGATCTGTGGGTCAATGGGTATATTGCTAATGACATGTATGATTTTATGTTAGTTGAACATCCACTTTTGAGGAACATGTTTGGGATCCCCAAAATTCACAAAAATCTTGAATACCTCCCATTTAGACCCATAGTATATTCACCTAATTCAGTCACAGAAGGTATTTCTTTAGTAGTTGACTACATGTTAAATCCATTAGTCCAAAAATTAGGTTAATTTATTAAAGACTCATGGCATTTTTTGGATTTGATTAGGACTTTTAATTCTGTATATTCCTTTTATTCTAAGAAGACCATTTTGTTTACAGTGGATGCCCAGTCATTGTTTACGAATATCCCCCATGACCAAGGGGTTGATTTTGTCTGACAGTTCTTGGAAAATGTAGCCCACCTTTATTCTGACAGCATATTTGTTTTATGCACCTTAATAGAACTAGTGCGTAATAATTATTTTTTATTTAACAAGAAAATTTACAAGCAGCCAAGAGGGGCAGCTATGGGGTCCACTGCAGCCTCGGCTTATGCCAATCTAGTTCTTGGGTGGTGGGAGCAGTGTTCTCAGACCTATTATGGAACAATATGGCCGATATGTGGATGATTTTTTTTTTATCCTGGAAGGTGCATTCTTTTTGTGATAGTATTAATAATTCTAGTGATTTTTTTTTTAATTTGTATTGGGGAATGCTGGGCTATCAGTGCATTTTTTGGATATTATCCTGACTTGGGATACTTCTAATAATTGTTTCATGAGTGGAATACATAAGAAGGAGACTTTTGTTAACAGTTTTTGTATTATTTGAGCAACCATCCTGTTTTTATGAAAAATAACATATTGAAGGGTCAGTTTATTTGTGTTTCATGAATGATTTCTGAAGAAGCTGATTATGAATCAGAAGTCAGCTTTATACAGAATATGTTTTTGGTTAGAGGTTATCCCTCAGATTTACTTAGCAAACTAGCTAATGAAATTAGAACAAGAAGAGCTACTGATTTTCCACCGATTTTGAAAAATGGTTTTACTACTATTACAAAAAAGCCACATAGAGTCACAGGTGTTAATTTAAGTTCTAACAACACTAACAAAAATACTTTTGGTACTTCTTGTATTTTGGATATGTCTGTTGATGCATATAACATCAGGTCTATTATTACTAGAAAATGGAACATCTTATGTGGAAATAGCAAATTAATACAGGTTGCAGGTGATAGACCTAATTTTGAATATAAAAAATCTGACAGTTTAAAAAAAGTTTGCAATTTGACTCCATATATAAAAATACCCCTGACAATAGCAGATGCTGTAAGGGGATGTATAAATCTGGTTTTGTTCTTCATGTCGTTTTATTTTAGAGGGAACCTATATTGATCAGCCCTGTTTGAACAGGACACTTTCCATTGATGGTGTATATAATTGCAATACTAGTGGCATAGTCTATCTTGCTGTTTGTTCTGCCTGCAATGAATTTTATATAGTTATGCCCACACGACCACTTAGTAAAAGAATTAAAGAGCACTATTATTGTATTAGAACTAAGAATATCAACAACACTTTATTTAAGCATTACATTACATGTAGTGGTTTTAAAAATTTCTGCTTGTTGTTTTGGAACATGTAGTTAGAAATATAAGGGGGGGGTCCTATAAAGACAAACTGGAACAAAGAGAAACTATATGTATATTTTATATATATATATATATATATATATATATATATATATCTATATATATATATATATATATATCTATATATATATATATATATATATATATATATATATATATATATATATATATATATATATATATATATATATATATATATATATATATATATATATATATATTTATATATATATAATCTGCTATCTATATCCCAGCATGGCTTCAGACCTTCCCATAGCACTACTACAGCACTACTCTCCTTCACCAGCATCATCAATCACCATAGCAACAATGGTCTATTTGTATCCTCAGTATTCCTAGACTTATCAAAAGCCTTTGACATGGTGAACCATAGTATGCTCCTAGAAAGTCTAGCAGCACTTAACTTAAGCTCCTCCACCATATCATGGTTCCATAGCCCCTTAACAGACCGTCAACAGGCAGTTATTTGGCAAGAGCAACTTTCCCCTCTTTTACCTGTAGGTATAGGTGTTCCCCAATGGTCCATCCTGGGCCCTCTCTTATTCTCACTATTTACTAACCAAATATCCTCATCCACACTCTCTGCCTCAGTTGTGCAATAAGCAAATGATACCACCATCATATGTAACTCCTCTACCCTACAGGAACTAAAAGCCATAACCCAAAAGAACTTTTCCTTAGCCGAAGAATGATTCACTAACATAAAACTTATTCTTAATCCCAAAAAAACTAAACTCATTCTCGTTGGCCCCAGTAGATCTCCTCCACCAAATAATGACTTTACCATAACTTCTAGAGACAGTATTCAAATTAACCCAACCACACACATAAAACTATTAGGTATAGAAATCGACAATAATCTATGATTTGACATTCATATAGACCAAACATTTAAGAAAGATAACAAAAAGCTTGGTCTCCTCTACAGAAATCGACAGTTCATCACTAGACCTACTAAGGCCACCTTAGCAAGAACTCACCGTTTATTCATTCTTCTTTATGCTTCCCTTATCTTAACTAATCTTTGTCACAGCAAAATAAACAAATTGGAATCCTGCTACAACAAGATTGCTATATTTGCTACTGATTCCTCCCATTGGTCCCACCACTATCTTGCCCTTAAGCAACTAAATTGGCTCAAACTTCCTAAACTACTCCTACTAAACCAACTCTCAATAGCGCATAAACTCTACTACTTCCCTGAAAAAAACAGCACTTCAAAGCATAATTCACCCTAAACCACCACCAGAATGCTCAGATCTAGTCATCAGAACTACATAAATGTCATCAAACACAAAAATGATGCAGGTAAATCTCTCTTTGCCTGCACCATTGGCAGAACCTGGAACTCACTCCCAAGCCACTTAACTTATACCACCACTTCTTCCCAATTGAAAAAACTTCTCAAAACCCACTACATATCTAAATGGCATTGCACATGCTGCTCCCCAGACTAGGTCATATCACTACACTGGTGCTAGGAGTCTGCTAGGGATTAAATGGCTGCTAAATATGTTCTGTTGCTAACAATTTGCTAGAATTTTATTTAGTATCAAATGGCTGCTACCTTATATATAAAAAAAAAAAAAAAACAAGGGTTCTATCTTTTATACCTATTTTAAAACATCTACTATTTTTCATATATACTGAATTCTCTGTTATAATATACAATTTTTGTACCTATATTTGTGCTTAGAGCTATCTACACTCAATTGTAGTCCTCATATGTATCCTACATGTATATTATTACTATGTTTGTATGGAATTGTATTGTTTGCTTGGAGCTTTTCTCCCGGGGCCTCCACTGAAAATAGACCTGTGTCCAATCAGATTTTCCTGGTTAACAAATGTAAAATAAAAATAAAAATAATAAAAAAATATATATGTGTGTGTGTGTGTGTGTGTGTGTGTGTGTGTGTGTGTGTGTGTGTGTGTGTGTGTGTGTGTGTGTGTGTGTGTGTGTGTGTGTGTGTGTGTGTGTGTGTGTGTGTGTGTGTGTGTGTATGTGTGTGTGTTTGTGTTTTTATATATATATATATATATATATATATGTGTGTGTATATATATATATATATATGTGTGTGTGTGTGTGTGTGTGTGTGTGTGTGTGTGTGTGTGTGTGTGTGTGTGTGTGTGTGTGTGTGTGTATATATTTATATATATTTATATATATATATATATATATATATATATATATATATATATATATAGGTTCATAGGTAGGTACTAGGCTATCGGCCCAAGGGCCTAAGTAAACCTAGCCAACAAAGTTCCCTGGCTACGCCAACCCAAGAAAGTTAATTTCCTGTGCCCCTGTCAAGCAGAGCCACAGAAGTGATCCCAAAGGTGTATTTCCTATTTCCCATCCACTCATCAAGATTTGTCTTGAAGAGTGTTAATGAGGAACTTTGCTTGACATAGATGGGCAGCTTGTTTGAGAGTATGGGAAGTCTCTTGGACAGGAATCTACACTTCCAGCAAGTCCTGTTTATTGTGGTGGCAAGATTTTGGTCCCTAGAGCATGTAGCTCAGAGGGACTGGAATTTCTTTAGGTGTAGCATGTCCAACAGCTCTGCACATGAGATAGCTTTATATGTTAGGCAGAGATCACCTTGGAGTAGGTGATGTGCTACAGAGTAAAGGTGGAGTTTTTTGAGACGATCAGTGTAGGGCATCTGTTTGAGGCCAGTAATCCTCTTTGTGAGGTACTTTTGTGGCCTTTCCAGCTGCTGTAAATGTCTTGTGAGGTACATTCCAAAAAGGGCATTGTACTCTGAAATGGGTCTAATGACCTATATATGTGTGTAGGTGTATATATATACATATATCTATATATATATATATATATATATATATATATATATATATGTATATATATATATATATATATATCTATATATATATATATATATATATATATATATATATATATATATATATATATAAATATATATATATATACATATATATAAAATATATCATGGCAATATATTAACGTCTCCCACGGTGTAAAAATCTCTTTGCCCACCAAAAACACAATAGTAAGTAATCCAATAGTTGCGTCTAGGAGATGACCAAGGCGTATATACAACTCTACATGAAATGTCGACATAAACAAATAGTAACTTCATAACTCTTAAAAGGAAATAATCTGTTTATTACTAATAAATTGGTAAGCGCTTTTACTATGGCTTCATCAGACCATTGACTTTCAAAATCCATCTAATCACCTTTATATAGATCACATGCTTGATGAAAATACATCTCATTATCATATTAAAGGAACATTCGTCTAGTCTATTTCTACCACCAATAAAAGACTTTACAGAAGCTAAACAAATAACATAAAACCTTCAATATTTCATTTCAGAGTACGCTTGACAGAAATAAACAACAGGGACAAAACAAAACTGTTACAGTCCGTGATGTATAACTTAGACTTTACAGGAATAACTATGATAAAATCCAATAGGAATTGCAAGTTGCAAGACCAACGGAAAATGCGTTGCCATAAAAATCACATCTTGCTCCACTTAATGGTATAGCTTGTAACAGCGTATGTAATTCTCTAAAAAACTCTATACTAGTAAAAGGAAATATGTCAAATTAGAACTAATCATTTAACAACGATGGTTATTCATCCACGTCTACATCATGCTGTATATAGCAACACTTTTTATATATAGTGCCTAAGCAAATGTACGTGGTTAATAACCCACTGAATATTATGTACATGTATATATATATCAAATTCAAACTTGATATACAATTGTATACTATAAATACATCTAACATACACATTTCATTAAACAAATAAATAAATGAATATGTACTAATCCCGCTGTGGATGGTAAATAATGCTAATTGATCAAATGAACTTTATCGAAATATAATTAATTTTATAAATAAATATTTTTAAAATTGATATTTTTAAACACCTCTAACTGACATCAAATTAGTTATTGCAACTATTTACTTACTCCTATTAATGCAATATATGTATATAATAAGTGAATAAAAGCTTGTCCTATTGATATTACGCATTTCATCAAAAATCTAATTGATAAATCATAACAGAGAGTCTTACCTCATATTATGAATATAATGAAAAAAAGCATTGACAAACGATGATGCACATAACATAATATGCGGTCTCCCTAGGCGACACACACTGTGCACCCAAACATTTTCATACTAAACCATCATAAAATCTATTCTACCAAGCTCTCGCTGTTTAATAATGTCAGCACATGTAATGGGTGCGATATCCATTACTGCCCTCGCAATATACAGAGGACCAGAATCAAACTGTATATAGAAATATGTACATACTTATACTCTTGCATAAAGCGATAAATATATGAGTATATCTTAAACTCTGAGTTGGTATTTACATTGATGTATACAGATAATAATTTAAATATGGTTACTATAAACTGTTCATCATAGGAATGAAGCCTATAAAAGGTATATGCCTAAAAAAGTGTTTAAATAACGCTATAGATATACCATGCATTCTAATCTCACCTTATATATAAATTTGACTGTAGCATAGTTACTATTATATTTCATAATACAAATAGTATACATAACGTAAAAACAAACAATTAAGTTATAAAATCATATTAAAAAACATATTATAAAATGTATGAATAACATTGACATCCATTGTATCATGTTATCCAAACCATCAGCTGTTCAATCAAAAACTATTTCATCAGTGTTCTATACACAACAAATCACATTCAAAACTGTCTAATTTGTATACAGTTGACAAGAACTTGGTGTTACTTACAGCATCTTGCCCTGAGCACTGGTTTGATGGAGGCTCTCTCATTAAGGCCACTGCCTTTGTCTGCCCTGAATCTTATCATCCAATCAACTTCTCTCCTCTCGGCGGTATTGCGGATATTACCCTCTCTAACTAATGGAATTATATGGTCAATGACCATAAAAGTAAATTTATCTTGTTGGCCACACTTCTGAACATGCTTAGCTAAGGCATTATTTATATATTGGATCTCGATGGCATATAGACGTTCTCTGATCCTAGTCCTAAGTGTCCTGTTGGTCTTGGCAACGTAAAACGCCTGGCATATTCCGCAACTAGCCAGGTAAACTACATTGTCAGTGTTGCAAGTGGCATTAACCTTGAAAGAGAAAACTTGTTGGGTATCTGGGTGCGTGAATGTATTCCCATTATTTACGTACCTAAAATAATTGCACTTACCACATTGATTAGTTCCCATCCAAGTATCACTAATATGTCTGTCATTTCGATAACAGAGTAATCTTTTTAGATTACATCTGTTTTTATACTGTAGAGCTGGTTTTGTTCCTACTATATGTGCTATATCTTCATTACTGGTCAGAATCCGCCAGTGTTTATTAATTATATCTATAGTATTTTTCCTATCACTTGTGTAATACATCGAAAATCTAGTTTGCCTGACATTGGCATCGATGGTCACTCTTTCATTAATTTGGTTAGAATAAAACAAACTGCGGATGCATACTTGTCCTATGTAAAAGGGCATTCCTATAACAACTTTTCCTGTAAACTCCACTGTTAACTTGATCATCCATCACTCTCTCTATGAATACATCCAAAAAATCTATGTGATCCACTGAATATTCAAACGTGAATTTCAAATAAGGAGTAAAATTATTGATCACGTCTATATAACTACAGAGGTTGTGGTAACTGCCCTCCCAAATAAGGAAGACGTCATCCACAAAACGCCTATAGAAATGCACATGTGAAATATGTAATGCACATTGGAATAACACATCTTCCTCCCACATAGCCAAAAACATGTTGGCGTAGCTATTGGCACAAGAAGTGCCCATAGCCATGCCATCATGTTGTATGTATAGATTATCCTGATAGACAAAAACATTATGTTCCAATATAACCTCCATAAACATGTTTATAAGGTCTATATGTTCATCTGAGTAATGACTATGTTTTATTAAATATTTCTTCATGGCTAATATTCCATCCACATTGGGAATTGTGGTGAACAACGATTGAACATCTAGCGTGACGAACATCTTATCTTGTGTCATTGATGTACAACTAAAGTATTGGTACAAATCTCCTAAAAATTGTTTAGTGTCTTTCAGGATATATTTGTTTTGTTCAATAATTGGCCTTAAATACTTTTTAACATAGAGAGAGAAAGGTTCTGTAGACCATCCACCTCCAGAGACTATCGGTCTCATTGGGGGATTGGTACCATGTTTGTGTATTTTTGGAATGCCCTGTATACTGGGAATCATAGGATTCTCTACTCGTAAATATCTAACCAGTTCACTATCTATATTTTGGCTCATCTCTAAGTCAGTGATGATACTAACTATTTTCTGTTTAATGTATGCAAGTTGCTGTTTAGTGATAACTCCATAATATTTTTCATCCGCCAACATACTGCACATACTAGTGTGATAGTGAAGAGTATCCATAACTACCAATGGATCCCCCTTGTCATCTATAGGCATTTTGTGGATGACGTCTTCCTTATTTGGGAGGGCAGTTACCACAGCCTCTGTAGTTATATAGATGTGATCAATAATTTTACTCCTTATTTGAAATTCACATTTGAATATTCAGTGGATCGCATAAATTGTTTGGATGTATTCATAGAGAGAGTGATGGATGATCAAGTTAACAATGGAGTTAACAGGAAAAGTTGTTATAGGAATGCCCTTTTACATAGGACAAGTATGCATCCGCAGTTCATTTTTAATAATATAATGAAAGGACAGAGTATGAGGATATCGAGACTTAATGCAACACAGGAAGGATTCCAACAGGAAATTGATAGTTTCAAATTTAGACTCACACAGAGGGGTTATAGTCAAGAAGAGATACAACATAATTTGGATGGCATACATGACTTAAGGCTTAATAGAGCTGCCCCGTATTATTCTAACCAAATTAATGAAAGAGTGACCATCGATGCCAATGTCAGGCAAACTAGATTTCCGATGTATTACACAAGTGATAGGAAAAATACTATAGATATAATTAATAAACACTGGCGGATTCTGACCAGTAATGAAGATATAGCACATATAGTAGGAACAAAACCAACTCTACAATATAAAAACAGATGTAATCTAAAAAGATTACTCTGTTATCGAAATGACAGACATATTAGTGATACTTGGATGGGAACTAATCAATGTGGTAAGTGCAATTATTGTAGGTACGTAAATAATGGAATACATTCACGCACCCAGATACCCAACAAGTTTTCTCTTTCAAGGTTAATGCCACTTGCAACACTGACAATGTAGTTTACCTGGCTAGTTCAGAATATGCCAGGCGTTTTACATTGGCAAGACCAACAGAACACTTAGGACTAGGATCAGAGAACATCTATATGCCATCAGGATCCAATATATAAATAATGCCTTAGCTAAGCATGTTCAGAAGTGTGGCCAACAGCATAAATTTACTTTTATGGTCATTGACCATATAATTCCATTAGTTAGAGAGCATAATATCCGCAATACCACTGAGAGGAGAGAAGTTGATTGGATGATAAGATTCAGGGCAGACAAAGGCAGTGGCCTTAATGAGAGAGCCTCCATCAAACCAGTGCTCAGGGCAAGACGCTGTAAGTAACACCAAGTTCTTGTCAACTGTATACAAAATAGACAGTTTTGAATGTGATTTGTTGTGTATAGAACACTGATGAAATAGTTTTTGATTGAACAGCTGATGGTTTGGATAACATGATACAATGGATGTCAATGTTATTCATACATTTTATAATATGTTTTTTAATATGATTTTATAATTTAATTGTTTGTTTTTACGTTATGTATATTATATGTATTATGAAATATAATAGTAACTATGCTACAGTCAAATTTATATATAAGGTGAGATTAGAATGCATGGTATATCTATAGCGTTATTTAAACACTTGTTTAGGTATATACCTTTTATAGGCTTCATTACTATGACGAACAGTTTATAGTAACCATATTTAAGTTATTTTCTGTATACATCAATGTAAATACCAACTCAGAGTTTAAGATATACTCATATATTTATCGCTTTATGCAAGAGTATAGGTATGTACGTATTTCTATATACAGTTTGATTCTGTTCCTCTCTATATTGCGAGGGCAGTAATGGATATCGCACCCATTACATGTGCTGACATTATTAAACAGCGAGAGCTTGGTAGAATAGATTTTACGATGGTTTAGTATGAAAATGTTTGGGTGCACAGTGTGTGTCACCTAGGGAGACCGCATATTATGTTATGTGCATCATCGTTTGTCAATGCTTTTTTTCATTATATTCATAATATGAGGTAAGACTCTCTGTTATGTTTTATCAATTAGATTTTTGATGAAATGCGTAATATCAATAGGACGAGCTTTTATTCACTTATTATATACATATATTGCATTAATAGGAGTAAGTAAATAGTTGCAATAACTAATTTGATGTCAGTTAGAGGTGTTTAAAAATATCTATTTTAAAAATATTTATTTATAAAATTAATTATATTTCGATAAAGTTCATTTGATCAATTAGCATTATTTACCTTCCACAGCGGGATTAGTACATATTCATGTATTTATTTGTTTAATGAAATGTGTATGTTAGATATATTTATAGTATACAATTGTATATCAAGTTTGACTTTGATATATATATATACATGTACATAATATTCAGTGGGTTATTAACCACGTACATTTGCTTAGGCACTATATATAAAAAGTGTTGTTATATACAGCATGATGTAGATGTGGACGAACAACCATCGTTGTTAAATGATTAGTTCTAATTTGTCATATTTCCTTTTACTAGTATAGAGTTTTTTAAAGAATTGCATACGCTGTTACAAGCTATACCATTAAGTGGAGCAAGATGTGATTTTTATGGCAACGCATTTTCCGTTGGTCTTGCAACTTGCAATTCCTATTGGATTTTATCATAGTTATTCCTGTAAAGTCTAAGTTATACATCACGGACTGTAACAGTTTTGTTTTGTCCCTGTTGTTTATTTCTGTCAAGCGTACTCTGAAATAAAATATTGAAGGTTTTATGTTATTTGTTTAGCTTC
>NC_056726.1:1929451432-1929456432 GCF_019279795.1 Protopterus annectens
CAGCATGAGTGCTAATATGGGCAATTGGAAGTGCAGTGTGTGTGTGTGTGTGTGTGTGTGTGTGTGTGTGTGTGTGTGTGTGTGTGTGTGTGTGTGTGTGTGAATGGGCCATAAACCATTCCTCTGGAAACACACGTACAACACTCAGTCACACACAACTTTACATTTGACAGGACTGGATATACAAATGCTAGCTTAATACTGATTTTTACTATCATGTTACACAGTTACCACAAGTACCGCAGACACTGTAGGGCTGAGGGCTACCAAAAGCAATATCTACAGTGATTGACATCAGCAGATCATGTGATACTGGCCAATTGGATGCGTTGTGGGTGGAACAAGCCTCATGATGGAAATATATTTGTCACTGTCTGTCTCTTTCTTCCCCACATCTCTGTGTGTGTATGTATGACCTATTATATTGTGTTGGACTTGGATATGTGTGAGTATTTCTATCCAATGTGTGTGCAAAGCATGAATGGTTTGCAATGTGGTGTGTGTGCACAGACATCTGTGACAGATAGATATGTATAATCCACTGTTGTTGTCAGACATGGGCTTCATTTCTCTAAGTGTAGGAGCATTCCCAATATGACCTTCTGTATTCAGTGTGTGAATCTATTACAGGTAGGTTGCACTCCAGTCCAGTGTTCTACACCTACAGCTAGCAACCTGTTTCTGCAGGATATCTGTAGATAGGTTGAAAATATGGAGTCACAATGGGCGAAATATAGTGGGATACTGTAATTATTGTGTCTGTGCTGCTTGTGATACATGGTTGGTGTTAGCAGAGATATTCAGACATATGTACTGTTTTACACTATGATGTATTATGTCATCAACTACTGACAGATATACTTATTTACTCACAGTTATTTCCTGGGAAATTTAAGATGAATGAATCTGTGTACAGTATTGTGGTCTGCAGCCTACATATTCTTGCACACTCATGCCATTCTGGTGGGGTAGCTGCAGACACTTGCTTATGGGTCTGTGTAAATGGTCAAGCACCTTGGTACTGTGGTGGCTGAGGATCCTTTGCTTGTACATCTATTGATGTAACAGAATGGCCATATCTGCTGTGGCCATACCTCTTAGCTGTACAGATTCACCTAGGATACCCAGAGTCAGGGCTCATATATCTGGTCAGTTCTCCTTCACATTGTGGTTTATGAGCAGGATTGTAGCCACCCATTACTGGGTTTGCAGTCAGGGGTAGTATGGGCACACATCATAGTTTCAGACTTGACACATTCCATGGTGTCCATGCTTCTACACCTCTGCCACTCTGTTATTCTATCCCCTTCCTAACATTATGCGAGCAATATCTGAGAAGTATCCCTAAGGTTGTCCCATCACCCCAGCAGTATTTAGGGGCTGGTCCACAGTTCATGCAGTAGGATATGGTGGGCATTCTACTGTGTTATGTTGTTAGTTGAGACCCCATGAGATAACATACATTGGCAGTACGGGTGAGGCACAGGCCTTTGAGACAGAGGACTGTAGGGCATTTGGTAGTGATGCAGGCCATCTGTAGCAGACCAGTGCATTCTGTCACTCCTACATTCCCATGCTGTGAGCCACTGGATTCCCCTGGGGTGACAGTGTAAGCGCGCAAGGTGTTAATGGCAATAGTTCCTCTCCACATTAATCCATTGGTCTGGATGCTGGCAGGATGCTGTTTACAGCTAGGGACATACCTGCATGGGACACCTCATCAGCATGCTGCATTCTGTGGGTATTCCTATACAGAAGTGGGGGTCATACTGTACTCATTTCCAACAGCAGGGATATGACCTGTGATAAACCTGTGGCTGATGGTGGGGTGAGCTGAGTGCATGTGTGATATGGAAGATTCTTGCAGCTGACTCACAGGTATACCTGGGACATTCTCCTTATGCTGCCTTGTGCCGGGACATAGTCAGTGTCTCATTACTTCATAATTGTGCCTTTTGTGGTCTGCCAGTGATTGGCCGGACTACATCAGTATTCCATATTACACAGACAACTAATGTGCTGCTAACCTGTATGTACAATTCCAAAGGTGTGTGCAGTTGACAGTTACATTTTATGTACTCTGTCTAGGTACTTCCACCTGTGTACTGTGTGTATGTTTGGGCCCACATTCATGGCATGTCCATCTTTCAGTTGGTGACAGATATTGACATCTGAACAGTGAGAATGGATGACTGCTGAATTGGGTATTGTTGGGATGCATTGTGGTTGGCACTGCAATTGTCAGAACATGGCCCTATCATCAACAGTACTGGTCATAGGCCACCGAGACACAACTCTCCATGCCTACATGCTGACCACTTCCGCACAATATAGAACACAAAACAACCTAACACACAAACCCCTGCATATTGTATACATGCAACAATCTATCCTGTATATTCGGTCCAGCTCAGGTAATCTGCGCTCCACTGTTATTAAACCCACACATACATGTTACTGCATTTCAACATAGGATTGTGGGGGAGGGCACACTTGACAAGTGTAAACATTTGCTATGACTGTACTGGTATTTCAGGTACTCTGTTGGTGTCCATTTCATTTTGTATTCTGACATATCATGCAGACTAGAGGCATATCAGTAGAGTACAGACCTTAGGTTTTATTGACCTACATTTCAGTTTCAAACTTCTTACCCTTCAGAACTGATATACAACTACGAGACCTGTTGTAGTCTGTCTGTGCAGGTCTGGAGGGGGGCTGTTACCATTGCCATTAATTGGAGGCCTTAGCACAGCCTTTATTTATGGTCCTCTACACCTGTCCTGCTGGCTGAGGCTGTTGTTGGGTTTGTGAGCCTCACTGACATGCATGTGTGTGTCCTATGGACACACATTTGGGCCACTACATGTACTGCAGTGGGATTTGTCACCTTGTCTAGTACTGCCTACTTTGTTGAAACCAGTATTTGTTATGGATTTCATGTTGCCCATATAGGTGTCTACTATTTGTTGCCATCCCATTCAGCCACCCGATTCCCTTGCATGCTTGCATCCATACCATAGATACAACTAGCTGTACATACTACTCTATTCAGCAGTTGATAGGAAGAGTGACTTACCTTGTGGCTGTACCAGTATTGAGGATGGTGCTGGAGGACTCACTATGTCAAATGCACATAGTACACTCCCTATACATGGTAAAGCACAGGTAGTGTCATGTTTGGCATCCCTTTTACTGTATGTGTGAGTAAGAGAGAGGTGTCATTCCCTGGGTCCCTACCATGTCAATGTATGTTCTATGCATTGCCTCTTTGCCAAAGCCTGGGTATACTGGGTAAGCCTTCTTATGCCTACATGGGCAGGCTCAGGTTGTTCCTCCTCAGGGTCCTTCTGTGCCTGTGCTGGCCTTGTCAATGGTGGGGGGTGGCTGTGTGGCCCTGCCCCATGCTGTTCCTGCTGCAGCTGTTTCCGCAGGATCATATTGTGTAGCATGGCACATACAATGAAAATTTGTGTACACATAGTTGGTGAGTACTGCAAGGCTCCAACGAATATGTCCAGGCACCAGAACCATGACCTGAGCATCCCAAACACACACTCTATTATGATTCTGGTCTGTGCGTGTGCCTCATTATGGAGTTCTTGTTTGGGTTTGTGTGTGCATTTTTGATGGGTGTCATCAGCCATGGCTCCAGTGTGCAACCAGCATCCCCCACTAGGTGGCCATATGGGATGCCCCACTGGCAAATCTCTGGTACAGTTGTGTCATATGCCAGATGTGGGAGTCATGATAGCTTTTAGAGCTGCTAGCATACACATTCAAGATAATGCCCTGGCATCGCATATGACCTGGCAGTTGATGGAGGGGAAGCCCTTGCGGTTTATGTAAACCCTACCCCTCTCACCAGGTGGTGCTTTGATGTGTATGCGTGTGCAGTCTATAGTACCCACTCCTTCAGGGTAGAATTTGGTGGAAGAGACACATATTGTTGGTTAATGCCTCATGGGTGTTGAGGAAATATATGTGCTCACCGGCATATGCTGACATGGCATCCAGGAACTGGTGGAATACCCTGAATGCTGATGTCTGTGAGATCCCCATGATATCCCCAGTTGGCCTTTGGAAGGTACCTGTGGCTAGTATTCTTAACCCTACACATACCTTGGTATCCACTGGGATGGGTTCCCCTCTATTGGTTCTGTGTGAGGCTTGGCCAACACAGCTCAGCAATTTGCTGTAGGATGTCCCTGTCCACCATATAGCGCTCCACCATCTCCAGCTCATGTAGCCCCTGGTAAGTTACCCTGGGTCTGTACACTCTTTTCCTTCTCCTCACTGTGGGTTGGTCATCAGCATTCTCATCTTCATCACCCTCAGCCTCTTCCACATATTGATATATGAGAGCAACAGCAGCCTCTATCATTTTGTTAGTTTTGTCAGGTAAAATTTCCCTGTCTGTGTACACCGGTGGTTTAGAGTTTGTGGGAAAAACCAGAGTGAAAGGTGCTTGCATAGTTTATAGTAGTGTGCTGGGCTGGGCTGCTGCCTGTGTAATTAGCTGATTCTGATAAATTTCACCTGCCAGCTATGCTAGTTCTCTTTGATTGCCTTCCTACTGCTGTTTTCCCTTTAAGCCCAGAGGTGCAGTGCGCATACCCAGTGCTCAGATGTGAACAGAGCTGCTATTTCCTGTTTTTTTTAAATCTGGTGCGTGGCATGCACACCCATTTAGGCAATGTAAACACTGCTAGGCAGCCTCAGACACACACCCTTCCTTAGCTATGCGTAGCTAGGGGCAAACACAGGCTACAGAGCTCCGATAAGCTTACAACATGCATGACACTCCCCATTATGAGGTCATCTACCTTCTTCTTTTTTTGGCTTTTCCTGGTCATCTACCTCTTATGCTTATACCATGGTGTTGCTGCATCTACACAATTGGGTGCAAGCTAACACTGAGGGGAAATCTGTGATTCAGTGTCAGTCCCCTCATTTGCATAAAGCAGAATGCTAATTCCTAGTTACCACACTCACAATGA
>NC_056726.1:1929461432-1929471432 GCF_019279795.1 Protopterus annectens
ACTGCATTGGGTCAAGAGGCTGAAGGTCACTCATGTCCTTGTTGATAAGGTCCATGATGATTCTTTCTATGGCTTTGCAGATAAAGCTGGTTTAGTTTATGGGTCCGTAGTTCCCAGGGTCAGTTGATGGACCCCCTTTGTGCAAGGGGATTACTGTTGCTGTTCTCCCCTATACTGGAACAAAGCCAGTGCTTAGGCTATGGTTAAAGAGAGTGCCAAGTGGTTCTGATAGGTCTTATTTTAGATTGTTTAGCAAGCAGCCTGGGATGTTATCTGGTCCCAAAGAGGCTGTGTTTTTGGCCTTGAGAGCATGGATATGACCTGCTCTTTGGAGATACTAGGTAGAGGACTGATGCCAGTATGCTTTGGGGTATGGCTGGTGGGGACAGTGGGAGAGAAGTTTGTACCAAATCTGTCAGCTAACAGGCTGGAAATTTTCCCAGATTCAGTATGAGAGGTACCGTCCACTATACATTCAGCATATAGTTGGGTGTTCCCTTTTAGATTTTGGACATAGCTAAAGAATGCCTTATGATTATCCTTAGCTAGAGATGCTAATTTAGCTTCATAGCTAGCTTTAGAGGAATTTACAAGATATCCAATTTGCTTGTTAAAGCTGTGGAGGGTATTCTTCTCCTGCTGAATATCTTCTCTCTTCTTCTTAGACATCAGTTTCTTCCATTTGTTATATACTTGAGGTCCACCAGGGTGGTCTATTTTTCAAAAAGGACCTGGTTTTGATCCATTCAGGTACAGCCAAGTCTATACTGTTATTTAGGTGGTTATACAGGGCATTTCTGTACTGCTCTGCATAGGAGTTGGCTCTGTTAGCGAGGGTTTGAAACTTTTCTACCATCACCTAGTAGGTTGTAATTTGCTTTCGATACATTTTCATTTTTTTTTATCCGTGTGGGTGTGTCCAGTCTGATAGTTACTTCAAATGAGTCAGATTTATGGTCTGATCTTAACAGTGAGGGCAACACATGGGGGTAGTGTAGTGACCCCCCCCCATGTTGGTGAGTATTAAGTCTAGGATATTTGAGCCCCTTGTGGGGGTGCAGAATACCTGTTCCAGGGCATTTGTGTTGACAAAGTCCAGGAACCTTGGGATGAGCATGTTTGTGCTCATGCATGTCACCCAATCGACATAAGGATAGTTGAAATCACCCATGATCAAAGTGTTTGGCTGTATTGTGAGTGACTGTAGTAAGTCCAGGTAGGCAGTATGCTTCTCTTGGTTCAAGGTGGGGGACCTGTAGCTAGCAAAGATGTTAGATGCACCTAGATAGTTCAAGACAGTCATACTGTTTAACTAGTCTCAAGGTATATTTGGCTTTAATGAAGATGGATACACCTCCACTATTGGATACACCTCTACCATTGGTTGATTCACACTCGTTTTGGGGTCTCAACATGTGGTAGGCATTGTAGCCTTGCACAGATGTGGTGCTGTCTGCAGCCTTGAACCATGTCTCAGAGACTGCACAGACATAAACATCTTCCAAGGTGAGGAGTGCTTCCAGGGAGTCCAGTTTCCTGTTTAGGCTCCTTGATTAAGCAGCATAACCTCAAGTTTGTCTCGAGTGGATTTTTTTATATTGGAAATTTTGTTGTTTTGACATTGCCTAAAAAAGCACTATGGGGTTGTCAGGCACCATTGCCATTATCTGAAAGCCTATAAAAGACAGGTGAAGACCATCTATGGCAAAGCAGCATGGTCTGTCAGCCATGTATTCCTAGGCTAACAGATACTGAATCCCCAGGACTGAGAGCAGAAGCTAAGCCAATTGTTGAAGTCAATCATTTTTTGTCTGTATTGTAGCATCATCCTGGGTGAAGCTAGAATGCTGCTTAGGGCTAGGGACATACCTGCCTGGGACACGTAATCTGAGAGTTCAGTCGTGTCTTTCTTCATATAGTCCAGAGAGGTACGTCTCAAGTCATTCACACCAACATGTACTATGACACAGTCACAGTGGTAATTGTTGTTGAGTGACTTGAGTACATGCATGATTTGATGGGTCCTGGCACCTGACAGCAGCTGAATATGACATTTTCCTTGTCCAGCCTGGTGATGAGGCCATTGGTGTGTCTTACTATGGAGTCACCTATGACCAGGACATTTGTTTTTTGAGGTGTTTTGCCTTAGAGACTTATTTGCTGAGACACTGGTGTGTGTGTTGTTATGTGTAGTGGATTCTATTTGCTTTGCAGTGTGTGCAAGTGGTTTGCACTTGGGAGGTCTCAGAGCTTTTGTTAGGCTTCTACTGAGTACCTCCACATATGTAGGTTTTATGTGTTGTGGCCTTGTTTTGTGGGAGAGGTGATATGTGTGTGCTGACAACCATTTTGATGTCTGGTTTGTTTTTATGTGAAAGAATTGATTCCAAATTCATAGTGTAATTGAATCTCTCACATATTGTATTTCTTTGTTTTAGGAGTAAGTGGTTGTCAGTATACATGAGACAATTGCTACATTGCCTCATGATGCCTATGTCAATCAGGCTGGCCAGGGAAATGCTTGAAAATTGAACATCCATTATGACAGGTTTTTACCATAACTACTATTGGGGAGTGGGGTAGTTTGACCAGATTTTGCTCTAGGATTAACAAAGGGGCTTATTCTACTGAAAGCTAGGGGTAAAAACTATGGCAATGCTTCTCAGTGTGCAACTGAGTTTACCACAATGCAACAGGGAAGCCTGGGTGTCTATACAGGGCACTGCTGAACCCCATTAAGTGGTGTGCAGCTACATGCAGATGTGATGCCTAAATACAGGTGAAATTAAACACTTTTAAGCTAAACTACCAATGGAAAGCACAAAATTAGCTTTCCTCCAGTAATCTCCAACTCAGATGAGGCTCTGACTACTGACCTCTACCACAAGGGTGCAGGCAGGGCCCTCCTAATTTAAGATGGCTGTAATAGTGCTTAAGTGTAACAATACTGTCTTGATTCAGCAAATCTGATTCTAGTCAATGCTATGTACAAGCTACTTAAGGCAACAGAACAGTTTTTTACAGTGCAAAAAAAAATACAGTAAAAATTAGGAAAATGGGGCAGCAAATGATAAAATACACATAGCAAAGTGCAAAGAAAATTAAAAAGTACTTATTTTTTATTTTAGCAGTGGATGCTTTGGATTTTAGCAGAATCTCTCCAGACCTCTGGCAAATGTTGCCAAACGTTGAGTAGCTCCCATTAGATGACCTGTGGTGGTACTGCCTTCTGCACAACCTGGCAGCTCTTTGAGCAACTGTGAACAGTGGGAGACTATGGAGAGCATTTCCTAAAGAGGATTTTAAACTAGAGAGGCTTGCTTATTTACAGGCCACAGGGAATCACATCTGCACTTTGGGCAAATGCGAGACTTTTATACAAGAAGGATGAAAGACTTTTACACAGTTAATCCCTCAGGCCAATCAGATACAAACACAATAAACTTTAAACCATCAATTTCCCATTTGGATGGGTTGAATTCAACTCTGCTCTCACCAGAGTGCAAAAGACCCCTCCTAATGTGAAACAAACTGGTTCTGAGATCAAGTGCTGTACAGTGCTTTACAGAATTCCTGCAGTATCAGGAATCCTTGGAAATAAGTTCACTAACCCTGAGAAATGTTCAAAAAAATACAGAAAAAGTGTACAACATAAGATAATATCTTGGCAAACTCAGAAGAACTTTGGCAAACTCAGAACAGCTGTTTCAGTACCAGAGGAGGTTAGTGAATATGAGAATACTGTTAAAGCAATCTGAGAGCAGTACAGCAACAAACAGATGATGTTTCTTTAACAAGTGCAAGCTGAAAGAGCAGCTGCAAAAAAATACTTCTATCAGCTTTGTAGGTCCAGATGGTTTTAGAAGCAATCCAATTCTTGTATTCAGAGGTGTACAAGCCAGGCACAGGAAAGGTCTGAATAAACAAGCCACCCCAACCTCATGTGTGCACAGCCACTCCTGTTTGTCTGCACTGTTTCGTGTTTGTTTTTTCTGAGAAGCTCACCTAGTCTCTGGCTCCATGCACTGTGTCCCATCCTACTGTTCTATACCACCTCATCCATCTCTATTTGTTGCTCTTGTGGATGACTGCACAGATAATCGTTATATATATATATATATATATATATATAGGTTTTTTTAGGGCACTTAAGCATCCCTTTTCTGACTGTCTAGAAGAAGATTCTTTCCCTATTTCTTACTTTGTCTTATCTAATTCTCCCAATTTCTCTATGTTCCTTTCCTATCTCCCTCAAATGTGGCCAAAACATATTACAAATGTAGACACACCCCAACACACACAAGCACACAAAGACAAACATACTCAGGTAGCAAGTGCCAGTGGTATAAAGGTATTAATCAATGCCTACGTGATTCAAGTTTGTCTAGTGGTTCTACTACTTGCTATCACTGGAAGGGTGGGCCCATTCTGAGGGAAGAAAGAGGTGCTAGTCACACACACTGTCATCATTCATTGGTGGATGGAAATTGATTCAAAAGGGTGGCCATAGGATGGCCATAATGTCCACAAACCCAAGTATTAATGGTAGCCATCACAGTGAGGGTGAAGGAGCATGTACTCACAAGGGGATGGCATTGTGAACTACCTTGTGATGGGGTTTGCTTGTCTCCCTGGTCCAGGAGTGGGATTAAGACAAACAAAATGCTCTCATTGTTCAAATGCTGATAACAAAAAAAAAAAAAAAAAACTTTCATGGCTGTCTTAATGGCAGCCCTTGTTTTATAGCTCTCCATTCAGCTCTGGGTGACATCTTCAGAGTGAGAAATGCATGGGTACCGCCCGAATAAGGGGAGGAATGATGGTTAGTGGGCATGGGACAAACATAAGCTAAGGGAATCACAAACACACACACACACACACACACACACACACACACACACAGACACACACACAGTGAATTATGGTCCTTTCTTTTTATCAGTATTGTTGTAATCCATACATGCTGCATGGATTTGTAAGACTTCATAACTTTTTCTCTTTATTGATTAACTTGCAATGCAGGCTTCCTCTACCAGCTAGTCAGAAGACAGGAAACAAAAAATAAAAACTATTAATTCTTTCAGGTTCTATCTTTAGTGGTAATACAGACAGTAATTATTTGAAATTGCAGTTAATTTACTGTGTCATCTTTACACAAAATGTAAGTATAATTTAAAAGTAACAAATGTGAAAGCAGCACAAATGGTTAAATGAAACACGGCTAAAATGGCATAAAACTATTTAATAACAGCTAAGCGCATTCACCACTCGTATAGTGGCTTCATCAGACCATACAAAACATAAAAAATCAGTAACGTTTAAATACTCACATTACAAATACTCAAATTCCATTGATATGCATCAGGTGTATTCTATAACTTCACTATTACACTAAAACGCATCCTACGTGATTTCGTAAATCCATTCTATCTACCTTAAAGAGACAGTTTATATTCCAGCCTAAAACTGAATGGTGTAACATGGATGAGCATATGTCTAAAATACATTGCAAATACACATGATTCACTAAAATACAATCTCTACTAATTACACATCCAAATCAAAGGCATGCACTCATAAATAATATATATACACATATATATATATATATATATATATATATATATATATATATATAGATATATATATCTATACATCCACACACACACACACACACACACACACACACACACACACACACACACACACACAGACACACACACACACACACACACACACAAATCACGTACGTCACCTTAAGAATCAAATAAAATATACCAGGTGGTGGTAAAATAACATTGGAAGCTCTTGATACATACACATTAACACCTATCTAGAATAAAAAGCGCATACAAAATAAAACCCCCAAATGCCAGCAAAATACAATAAAAACATGACAGAATCATCTTCCCTACAACTAAGTATGTGTAGGGAACATATCTCCCACAATACAATCCCCTAAAATATTACCCCAAAAACCACAAAGGAAGCATCAACATCACAAATGTTTCATGCCTAAACTAACCATAAACATGCAAACATAGCAGTACATTAGTTGTCTGTGTAGTATGGAATACTTTTGTATTCTGGCCAATCACTGGCAGACCACAAAAGGCACAGGTATGAAGTAATGAGAAAATGCCTATGTTCCCACACAAGACAGCATAAGGGAAATGTCCCAGGTATATCTGTGAGTCATCTGCATGAAGCCTCCATATCACACATGCACTCAGCTCACGACACCATCATCCACAGGTTTATCACAGGTCATATCCCTGCTGTTGGGAATGAGTACAGCATGACCCCCTTTTCTGTATGGGAATACCCACAGAATGCAGAAGGTTGAAGATGTGTCTTATACAGGTTTGTGCCTAGCTGTAAACAGAATCCTGCCAGCATCCAGACCAATGAATTAATATGGACAGGAACTATTGCCATTAACACCTCGCACACTTACCATGTCAACCCGGGGGAATCCAGTGGCTCGCAGCCTGGGAATATAGGAGTGGCAGAATGCACTGGCCTGCTACAGATGGCCTGCATCGCTACCAAAATCTCTACAGTCCTCTGTCAAAGGCCTGTGGCTCACCCATACTGCCAATGTATGTTATCTCATGGGGTCCCAAATAACAACATAACACAGTCCACAGAACACAAATGCAAGGCCATGTCGACAATTCCCAGTAGCATGCCCACCATGTCTTACTACATGAACTGTGGACCAACCCCTAAATAACACTGGGATGAAGGGACAACTATAGGGATACTTTGCAGATATCACTTGCATAATGCTAGGAAGAGAACAGAATAACAGAGTGGGGGGTGTAGAAGCATGGACCCCATGGAGTGTGTGAAGTCTGAAACTCTGATGTGTGCCCATACTACCCCTGCCTGCAAACCCAGTAATGGGTGGCTACAAACCTGCTTGTAAACCACAATGGGAAGGAGAACTGACCAGATATATGAGCCCTGCCTCTGGGTAACCTGGGTGACTCTGTACAGCTGAGAGGTTTGGCCACAGCAGGATATGGCCATTCTGTAATGTTGATAGATGTACAAGCAGGGGATCCTCAGCCACCACAGTACCAAGGTGCTGGACCATTTACACAGATCCATTAGCAAGTGTCTGCAGCTACCCCTCCAGAATGGCATGACTGTGCAAGAATATGTAGGCTGCAGACTACAATATTGGACACAGCTTCATTCATCTTGTATTTCCCAGGAAATAACTGTGAGCAAAGAAGTATATCTGTTGGTAGTTCATGATATAATACATCACAGTGTAAAACAGTACATGTCTGAATATCTCTGCTAACACCAACCATAACACAAGCAGCACAGACAGAAATAGTTACAGTATCCTACTATCTGTCACCCATTGTGACTCCATATTGTCAACCTATCTACAGATATCCTGCAGAAACAGGTTGCTAGCTGTAGGTGTAGAACACAAACTCCTGCACTGGAGTACAACCTACCTGGAATGGATTCACACACTCAATACAAAAGGTCATACTGGGCATGCTCCTACACTTACAGAAATTAAGCCTATGTCTGACAACAAAATACAGAAGGTCATACTGGGCATGATCCAAAACTTAGAGAAATGAAGCCCATGCCTGACAACAACAGTGGACTATACATATCTGTCAGTCGCAGATGTCTGTGCACACACACCACATTGCAAACCATTCATGCTTTGCACACACATTGGATAGGAATACTCACACATACCCAAGGCCAACACACTATAATAGGTCAAACATGCACACAAAGAGATGTGGGGAAGAGAGAGACAGTGACAGAGAGATTTCCATCATGAGGCC
Organism: Protopterus annectens; assembly: GCF_019279795.1. NCBI lineage: Eukaryota > Metazoa > Chordata > Ceratodontiformes > Protopteridae > Protopterus > Protopterus annectens. The sequence continues at coordinate 1,929,469,259 of NC_056726.1, forward strand.
TGTCCCACTTACCCACATCCAACTGGCCAATATCAAATGATGAGCTGATGTCAATCACTGTAGACATTTGCTTTTGGTAGCCCTCAGCCTTATAGTGTCTGAGTTGCTTCTGATAACTCTGTAACATGATACTACAAATCAGTATTCATCTAGCATTTGTTTACACAGTCCTGTCAAATGTAAAGTTATGTGTGACTGAGTGTTGTGTGTGTGTTCCTAGAGAAATGGTTTATGGCCTATTCACACACACTGCACTTCCCATAGCCCATGTTAGCACTCATGCTGATGTCAGTCATCTTGACATAATCCTCAGGCCAATTATTAGCCCCATAATCACTGTGATGCATGCGATAACTGCGTAATGCTATAGTGTAACATACTAGTTAGGTAGGAGTTTTAATCCCAGACATGGCAACTGTGTGTGTGTGTGTGTGTGTGTGTGTGTGTGTGTGTGTGTGTGTGTGTGTGTGTAGACATTAATGATTTTGAGGCCATTCACAGTCACTACACCTCCCATTGCCCTACTTTAGCAAGACTGCTGATGTCAGTCACCTTGAAATACCCCTTTAGACAAGGGCTAGCCCTATAAGCTCCATGGCACATGTAATAACTGTGTAATGCTATAGTGTAACATACTAGTCAGATAGGAGTTCTAACCTCAGACATGGCAAATGTGAAACTATGTGTGTGTAGAGATTAATGATTTTGAGGCCATTCACAATCACTACACCTCCCATTGCCCTATTTTAGCAAGCCTGTAGATGTCAAAGTGCCGGTCCTATAAACTCTGTGGTGTGTGCCATAAATGCAGAACAATGTAGTAGCAGTAAACACAAAGGAATGGGTTGGCATCTCTTTAGTCCTGCAGATAACATCCACCTTAAAAGTAGCTGTTGTCAACCTTAAACCATGTCACCTCAGTGGTGCATGTTGGAAATGTGTAACATAATGGTCCATAAAGATTGTTAAATAGAGGTTTGAACCTCACCCCTGGCAAATGTAAATGTGTGATTAGGGTAATATTATTTTTTGGATCTGTCACCCACTACATCACCCAATGCCAGTATTTACAAGGGCTGGTGATGTTCCTTACCTTAGAAGTACCTTGGGACAACATCCGTCCAATAGGCTCCGTGGCATGTGCAATAAATGCAATACACTGCAATAGCAATGCATAGCTAAGTATGGGTTTGAATCTTAGTACTAGCAAGTGTGAGTGTGTCTGTCATCAGTATCCTGTGTGGAGGTTGCTGTGATCCTGTAATAATAGGATGCATTGGGGGGGTGGGTTTTGCTAAATTATTATATTGAGTACTTACTATATGTCACAATGTCCACCTTACAAGGACAACAGATGTCAAACACCAGAGAGGCTGGTGTAAACAATCTGTAGCCCTATATGTGACATTATGGATCTGTGAACAATATAGGCAACCCTTGTATTACTCAGAGAACACTCTCTACCCATGTTTCATACACAAACACACTTGGCTAGGCAGCAGCCACTTTATTGGTAGCTACCTGCATATTGCCTCACAGATAGTAACCACAGTGTGATTGCAGTGGACTACATGCCTGTTGACCACAACAGTGCCACTGACATCAGTAAGTACTGTGATGTGTAACATCTCCTGACTGTGTGTTATTCAGCAAGTAAAAGGACATGACACCATGTTCCATCCCTACAGAAGTCAAATAAATGCTTACAGTGGTCCTTTTGCTATGTTCCCCACTGGACACCTGCAAAAACTGCAGAGTCTGCAAACGTAACCCACAAAGAGAATACCATGCCTTATACACATGCCCTGTATGGACAGACGCCACTAACTCCACTGAATACCTGTATCATGCTATCAATGTAGGTGCAAGCATGACCTCAGTTACATGGCCAGGTCTCCCCAAATAAGGTCAGGACTGCTACATCAGAAGATAACAATCTGTCCACACAACATCCTCCACAGATGTCAAGTACACTTCCGAATGTCAAAGAACATGCATGTGGGACATGTGCACAACCCAGACACTGTCCATTTTATGGAATATAGATCACATACATGGGAAGCAGTGCACATCACTGGCCACCCACAATAGTAACCCAGTTGAGTGGATAGTAAATACACTACACACCTGTGGGGACCACTCCAGGGACTACACCCCTGAGCCACACTGGAGAC
>NC_056726.1:1929476432-1929486432 GCF_019279795.1 Protopterus annectens
TGTGCTGTCATTACAGTAGCAAGAGGTGTGAGTATACTGTCTGGGACACCTGAGTATATATGGCTAGTAAAACAATCTTTTCCTTTTGTATGTGTTTCATACATGGGTAGTATCTCAGGTTATATGCAATCACACTTGCATGTATTGTATCATTACGTTACTTCTGTTAACAGTGCTTTCCCAAGTAAGAGTAGATTGCAGATTGTAGTACTGGAACCATGAACTCCTGCATGCAAAGCTAGACTCTGAGTACTGAATATCATGTTCTTGGTGTGTGAGCTATGTGTTATTAAGTACTTGCTACTGAATATTGATCTGAAATGTGGATATTAACTGGAGACAACTATGTGTATAGGACATGTCATTGAGGGCTGTTGTCATGTAGTAATGGCATACCTATCAGTGTCAGACATCTATCTGTCAAAATATTAATCCTAATGCCTAACCAGTTGGCTAGCTGATTTCTGTTTGTCCTCTGTACAGATGTGCAAATATCAGGTATCCATCTTGGCTCCTCACAGCCAAGCTATGCTTGATTGACACTGACATGTCTGCCCAGCTGTGTTATGAATGCCACAGCTAGGAAGCCCCACCCTATATGCACATGCCATGGATACCTCAACTACATTACCACAGTCCAAAATGAAAAAAACAACACAGGCTCTGATCTGGCTAGAATAACTCCAAAAAAGTTTAATGTGAAACACTTTTCATCTTCCACCTTTGGAAGACTTCATCAGACAAAAGAAAAACACTTCATGCACAGTTTTAAAAGGAAAAAGGCACCAAAGCAAAGCACAGTAATTGGATTCGGCTACCATTCAATTAACTAATTAAATACTAAGTTAAATAATTAAAAGTGTTCTGCATCAAAAACCTTTTTCTTGTGTTAAAAAAGCTCATATCAGCAAAATAAAACCATTCATTCAAAACTTATGTTTAAAACTTTCATTTTAGAAAAAGCAAAATGCAAAACTGTACTCTAACATAAAGAACAGAAATACTGAATGAAAAGCATAAATGTAGGAAAACATAATTTTAAATATATGCTTGGAGTGTAAAAGAAGGAAAGAACATAATAATAATAATAATAAGTATAAAATAAGTACAAATATAACAACAGACTACTGCTCACACCACCAAGAGGTGACAGTGTCTGAAGCAAAAATGTCAATAACTATGGACAGGGTGTCAAATACCTAAAGGTACAAATACATACAGTAAACTGTGTTCTAAGACCTTAAAGGATGTGTGTTCTAAAAATGTTGAAAAATTTAATAACAAATTTTTAGTACTAGACTATAAAAATGTGCAAAGGAACAGGAATAAACTACAACAGTTGCTACCTTTTGCTAACATGAAATGAAATACTGTCTGTGTCACCTCAATAGTCTTCTCAACTTCAAAATACAAGTCAAAGATGTGACCTCATTTAAACCAGGGGGGTGTAGGAATTCAGCCTAAGCTGCCAAACAAGTTCTCGTTTCTCTAACAGTAACTGATGTGGTCCACCTTTTTCATCAACCACTACCTGATCTATCACTTTAAACAAAAAAGTATGGGTAGGATTCACGTTACAATGTCTCGCTAGGGCATTGGTACTACTCTTCTTCCTTATATGATATGTGTGTTCATAAATCCTTTCTTTTAATTTCCTGTCAGTTTTGCCAATATAAAAAGCCAGACATGACTGACAGGAAGCCAGGTAAACCACTGATTTAGAACTACGACTGTACCTGCCTCTGGCTTTAAACATATGTTGATTCACTGTGAAACTAGACCCTGTAGAAACGAATTTACAATAATTACATGCCTCACATTTGTATGTGTCCTCTGTTCTAGTAGGTTTCATAATCATACTTTCCATGATACTTTTTAGATTTCTACCTTTTCTAAAAATAATAACTGGTTGGTCACCTAATTTCTCTACTAAATCCTTCTCAAAGGTCAATAAGTGCCAATTTCTTCTAAAGATGTTGCTGATGAACTTTGCTTCTAAAGTAAGAGGGGTAATAAAACTCTTCTTGTAACAAACCAAGTCTGTACCTGTTGAGCCCACGACTACTGGTGGTGAACTTGTACTGGGCACCACCACACTCAATTCTTCTTCCACATCCAAATCCATGGACAATGATGACTATGACATCAGAATGTTTGATGTTCTAGATAGTAAGATCTACGTGAGGTCCAGCCTTAATGAAATGAATATTGCTTATAAAAGAATCTTTTCCTTCCTTAGGGATTTGTTGATAGAAGGATTGATCAGTGTTGACATTTATAATTACCTTGTGATTTTGAAGCCAAGAACACCCAATTTGTTTGGTTTACCTAAACTGCATAAAAACATTGAAAACCCTCCTATGAGGGCTTTGGTGAATGCAAGGTCTTCTATTACATATGCATGCTCTAAGTTTGTGGATGACTTATTAAAGAAATATGCAGTGAGGAGGAACAGATATGCAAAGACTCTTGGGCTCTTTTGAAAAATTTAGAAAAATTTATATTCCATGGCAACATTTTTTTCTTAACAATAGACATGGTGGAACTTTATTTCTCCATCCCACACGACATAGGGTTAGAATATATCACTAAGAAACTTATTTCTTATGGAGCAGTGAGTGATGAAATACATTTGATTCAAGAATTACTGGATGTGATTTTGAACAACAACTATATCAGTTTCGATGGCAACATCTACAAGCAAGTGGTAGGGGTAGCGATGGGTTCTCCATGTGGGATAAGTTATGCTAATTTAGTTCTAGCACAGTGAGAACATGAACACATATTTAGTAAAGAAATCCACAAAAAAGTAAATCTTTACAATAGGTTTTGGATGATATTTTCATCATGTTTGAAGGGAGTGCAGATGATGCATGTAGCTTTGTGGAGGCATTAAACAACAGTACTTCTTTCTTAAGATTCACACACACATACAAAGAGGACACTATCAGTTATTTAGATGTAAAATTAGTAAGGGACACTGTGCGTAAACGCTACGTATTCCAACACGTTGTTGCACTTTTCCAGTTGGCACCCGTTCCATCAGAAGAAATTTGTCCTAAAGGGACAGTTGGTAAGAGCAGCTCGAATGACATCTGAAGACACGTCATTTGACGATGAATGTATCTTGTTGAAGCACATGTTTATGAGTCGTGCTTACCCAGAGTCATTAGTTGATGAGGTGGTAAAAGAGGTTTGTAGTAAGAGACTGTCAGGTATTTTTAATCCCATCCTTACCGTAAAAGAAGGATATTTAGCTTTGGATGTGGAAGAAGAATTGAGTGTGGTGGTGCCCAGTACAAGTTCACCACCAGTTGTCGTGGGCTCCACAGGTACAGACTTGGTTTGTTACAAGAAGAGTTTTATTACCACTTTTACTTTGAAAGCGAAGTTCATTAGCAACATACTTAGAAGAAATTGGCACTTATTAACCTTTGAGATGTATTTAGTAGAGAAATTAGGTAACAAACCAGTTATTATTTTTAGAAAAGGTAGAAATCGAAAAAGTATCATGGAAAGTATGATTATGAAACCCACTAGAACAGAGGGCACATACAAATGTGAGGCATGTAATTATTGTAAATTCATTTCTACAGGGTCTAGTTTCACAGTGAATCAACACATGTTTAAAGCAGAGGCCGGTACAGTTGTAACTCTAAATCATTGGTTTACCTGGCTTCCTGTTAGTCATGTCCGGCTTTTTATATCGGCAAATCTGACAGGAAATTAAAAGAAAGGATTTATGAACACACATATCATATTAAGAAGAAGAGTAGTACCAATGCCCTAGCGAGACACTGTAACGTGAATCCTACCCATGTTTTTTTGTTTAAAGTGATAGATCAGGTAGTGGTTGATGAAAATGGTGGACCACATCAGTTACTGTTAGAGAAACGTGAACTTGTTTGGCAGCTTAGGCTGAATTCCTACATTCTCCCTGGTTTAAATAAGGTCACATCTTTGACTTGTATTTTGAAGTTGAGAAGTCTATTGAGGTGACAGATATTTAATTTCATGTTAGCAAAAGGTAGCAACTGTTGTAGTTTATTCCTGTTTGTCGTCTTGAGTTCCTTTGCACATTTTTATAGTCTAGTACTAAAAATACATTTTTCAACATATTTAGAACACAGATCCTCTAAGGTCTTAGAAGACAGTTTACTGTATATATTTGTACCTTTAGGTATTTGACACCCTGTCCATAGTTATTGAAATTTTTGCTTCAGACACTGTCACCTCTTGGTGGTGTGAGCAGTAGTCTGTTGTTATATTTGTACTTATTTTATACTTATTATTATTATTACATTCTTTCCTTCTTTTACACTCCAAACATATATTTATAACTATGTTTTCCTACATTTATGCTTTTCATTCAGTATTTCTGCTCTTTATGTTAAAGTACAGTTTTGCATTTAGTTTTTACTAAAATGAAAATTTTAAACAGAAGTTTTAAATGAATGATTTTATTATGCTGACGAGCTTTTTTAACATAAGAAAAATGTTTTTGATGCAGAACACTTTTAATTATTTAACTTAGTATTTAATTAGTTAATTGAATGGTGGCTGAATCCAATTACTATGCTTTGCTTTTGCGCCTTTTTCCTTTTGAAACTGTGTATGAAGTTTTTTTCTTTTGTCTGATGAAGTCTTCCAAAGGTGGAAGATGAAAAGCGCTTCACAATAAACTTTTTTGGAGTTATTCTAGCCAGATCGGAGCCTGTCTTGTTTTTTCGTTTTGGAGAGTTTGTTGTTCCAGTTATTTTCAAACATTGCCACAGTCAACCACAGCTTGGGTACAGGTCTTCAACCCAGACACTGGACATGTTATGTAATATATGTTGCATACATGTCAGTTGGAGCACTTCACTGGCCCTCTGCAAGAGACAACCAGATGATTGGATGTTGCATTTAACTGTCGCCCTGAGGATCACTGACATGGCATCAGTTTGTAGATGGCATGCTGACAAATGTCAGGTGGCATGATACCACTGTAGCCACATCCCCTACTGTTCTCATCTCTCCATGGACAATATCCTGGTACACACCTAGGAATACCTGCACCTATGGACCCCAGTACTGAAAAATGTGTCAGTGTGCATTGCTGAGAATAACAGTGCCTGTGTGTTTGTAAACCTGCAGTTGATAATACCTGGAGGACTTTCTCACACACTACACCCCCCACTGCCATAGGTAGAAATGGCTGCTGCTGTAATGGACATTAAATGTACCTTGTTACAGTCTTCACTCTATGGGCTACCTGGAGCTTGCAGTACCAGCACAATACTGTTGTACAAATGGGTAGATAGGCATGGCTTACCCTCTGAATCCTTACAATTGTGTGTATGTGTGGAAGTGTGTATATATGTAGGATACAGCATTCTGAGGCCACATTCTCCAAATACAATACAACTGGCCATACAGTATAAGGCATAGTGATGTTGCAAACATTATGCGAGCCATGACAAATCATTACCCTATTGTCCCTGTGGCTTGTGCAATAAATGCATATCCCTGTAGTAGCACTGATTCATAGGTTCATAGGTTCATAGGTTGGTACTAGGCTATCAGCCCTAGGGCCTATGCAAGCCTAGCCATAACAATTCCCTGGATATTTCTTCCCACAATATTTACTTCTCCAGGCCCCTGTCTAGCAGGGTGACTGACATGATCCCCAGGGTGAATTTCCTATAGGTTCATTTGAAATAGACAAGGGGTTGTATTGCAGTCCTGGTCAATGTGTCATTGTGAGTATGTCAGAGTATTATCATGGGTTTCATTGAGTAAAATATCCAGTGTGGTGTGTGGGTGCTGGGAACACTATTTTTATACCATGGTACCCTAGTAGATGTCTCAAGGTCCACTGTATGAGGACCACTGTCACCATCAACCATACAGGTTACTGAGTATGCTATCCAGCCCAATGATGTATGTGCTGTGTGTAAATTATCTGTAACAGAATGGACTGACTGACAAGGTTGTTAGCACTGATAAACCCAGGTCTCTCAGATGTGTCTAGGACTGTTGTGTATGTCAATGTGTATATGACAGTATGGCATACTATGTATTGTCCATTAACCCCCAGTACATCCCCCAATACCAAACTGTACAAGGCCTGGTGATATTCCTCACTTAACAAGAGACTCGGGAGACACCTCATCCTAAAAGATGTGGGGCGTGTGCAATTAAGGCTAAAGACATTATTAGCAATAAGTACATTGGTAGGAGTTCTACTCTCAGTTTTACCAAGTAAGTGTGTGTGTATGTGAAGGGATCTACTTAAGTTTGGAGAAAATACATGTCCCAGGGGGTCATCTGTCCAATAACTGACTGGAAAAGCTAACATTTCAAAGGAATCAAGTCATGGAAATTCATTCCACCAAAACTAGTAGTAGATGTGTAAATGCCCTCTTTCCCACTGTATAGCTGTACAGCGATGCTGGAGTTGGTATATATAGTTGGCTGTTGATGTTGTGGACACAGCCACCCTCATTCGGGTTATTGTTGTGTGTATTCCCCTGCTTAGTCTGCTGTAATGCTGTACAGTTTATGTTAACAGGTTAAGTAGTCATCACTCACACTATGTGCATGTCTACATGACCCCAAACCTTCCAAAGTGTAGGGCTGTGCCACCCACACCAGCACACCTATGTTTACCAATGCCAAGACTACACTACATTGGGGAAGGGGACATATACCCTTCCAGTACCATCGTCAATGACATTAAAGTAGCAGACAATTTACTGATGTGGTGTTTTGCCTATTATGTCTTGGTAAAATTACATAGGCTAAAATGGATTCACTGCAAAATTAAGTACATCCATGTGTACAGTATGCTCTGTGTATTGCATCAACACCAAAGCCTCTGTGTGTGTGTGTGTGTGTGTGTGTGTGTGTGTGTGTGTGTGTGTGTGTGTGTGTGTGTGTGTGTGTGTGTGTGTGTTTTATACACAAACATGTGGTGTGTGCAACCCAGTACACTTACCATTGTCCATTGTAGAAGGGCTGCTCACATCAGCCACCATGCACTTACCTGTATACACCCCTCAGACCCATCATCCATGTGGCATATGCAGTAATTCTTATACAGACCTGTTACTTGTGCTCAGCTGTACCCAGGATATGACACAGTCAGTGTGTCACCACAGTGGCATACCCATTGTAGAAAACAACAGCAGACCAACATCTTGCTGACACATAGACACCTACAACACAAACTGAATACATTATGGAGACCACTATCAGTCAGTGTTAATAACAGCTATAATGCATCATGGCTGGACAGCTACACATCCTGACATGTAAGCATTAAACTTTCCTGCTGAAAACATGTTACACAGTATTACATTGTTACATCTTAGTACATTCACCCTGTGCATCAGGACCATATTAGCCTGTACCTGCATCGATGGTATGGATGACAGGGATGTGGCACAGGTATCATCATATGCACAGGGTGTGTTGTGGGTTTGCCAGTGACATAGACTGAGCCATTTGGTTGACGTCATGTGTGTGTGTGTGTTAGGGGGTTTCATTATTAACTGGGCTGTGCAGATGTGGTGTGTGTAGGTATGAAGCTGTCCTAGCTGTGTTGGTGATGTGTGTGTGTATATATGCACACAGTTCGGCCATGTGGCTGCCCTATGCAGGGGTTTGTTGGACAGCTGCAGACCATACATATTAGGGTGTGTAGTTCACCGTCTCCAGCCATGGACCTGAGAACTGTGCCTGACTGGGTTTCCACAAGCACTGCTGTTTACAAGTCCAGATATGGTACTCTCCCCTGATGATGACAAATGTCTGGTGGATCCATGTCCCTGTTGGGACTGGCCAGGACCACGTGCACATGGCCTGCTGTGTTGTGGTGTGGACAGCACCTCCCTGCAGTTCTGGTGCTTGTACTGCCACAATGGGAGCGGCTCTGATTTGTTGAACATCCACGTAGACCTCCACCTGTTGCTGTTGCTGGCCTACACCCACGTGGCTGTCACCCTACTCCCACCATATGCTCTAACACAGAAACTGCACAGTCAAGGATTCCCACCATCTCACCCAACTGTCTATCTATGACTCTGCAAAATAACGGTGGGCACCTGCAAGATCATGGATGTTGTCAACAACAGCAGAATGAGTAGCCCTCTGGAGCCTCAGACCCTGTCTGGTATAACATTACATATGTGCCTGTGCCTCCATGATGGCCCAAAAGATGATTCTGGTGACATCAGCTGTGGCACTTCTGCCAGGGACATGATGTCCAGCAGCCCTTCTATGAGCACCCCCGTACATCTGCATGTGTGCTACCTCACCAGTTATCCAGCTATGGCTGCTGTGTACAGACACACTTGCCATAGTCACCACGCTGTCCTGTCCCATGCCACCACCCGCCAACTGTTCCTCATCTATGGCCACTGGTGATGGGGTATGAATAGGCAATGTTACTGTTTAGGGGGATGGGATGGATAACAGTGGGATGCAACCAATGGCACAGCTTCAGCCCTGACAACACTGCCTGTGCCTCACCATACCTATCATCATTGTCAGACTTTATATGGACACTAACATCAGTTCGCCTGCAGGAGGGACCCTGACCCACCTCGCCAACTGTGAGGAGAAAACACAAAATGTACTTTAAGACCTGTATGTCATTGCTTACCTCTACACACACATGCATGCACACACACACGCACACACACACACACACACACACACACACACACACACACACACACACACATGCACACGGACGCACACACACGCACACACGCACACACACACACATACATATACAGGTGAGGTGGCACAAAGATATTACACAGGCATCTCATTACCCAGCTGTCAGCATGCATGACATATGGCACTCAACAGCTTGCATGGCAGCTATACTCAATCCCTGTTACCAACATCATACATCTCTGTGATGCATGAGTTGTGTTAGTAGGTGGTGGTCCTTCCCCTGGAACACACTGCACTAATGTACATAGTATTGCTGTGCACCTGTTCAGCACCCTGCCATGTACTGTGCACCATACCTCACAAGTGTACACACCATTGCTGAATGTGAATATGTGGGGCAGTTATGTTTGCTCTGTTGCTCACAGCCCCTATGTGTTTGCCTGACATAAACCTGGGTTGATATGGGGACAGATGTCAATAGTGAATGCCTGACATCTGATTTGCAGATCTCATCATCAGCAGTGCATGTATGAGCAATACAATCCAATTATACTGACAACCTCCAAAGCTTACTGTGGCTATGAGGAGTGTACACACCCTTATTGACATGCCACCCATTCCCTGATCTGCCATGGAGCCACAATACTGCATATGCTAACATTACACACACCTGATATGTGACATATGACCTGTGCAATCAAATGCAGTATCAAACAAATGTGTTAGTTGTGCAGATGTTGATTGGGATGCATACAACATGTGGGTTGCATAAGTGTGCACACCCTTAATACAATGGTTTGTTGCAGCACCTGTTAAGTGAACTACAGCAGTCACTATTCTTGGAAGGTGTATACTAGCATGGCCCATCTTCACTTGCCATTATTTGGTCACTCCACCCTACAAATGTCCCCCAACTCTAGATTGCAAGGTCAGCTCATGTGCACACCCCTTGGAGGTCACACAGTGTCTTCACTATTGCTGTGGAGTCAGGGTTATGTCTGGCACAATGCATGACCTTGACTATGTTTAGATACAGCTATTCTTAATGAGCTTTGGATGTATATTTCAGTTCACTGTTGAGTTTCAGGATGACACCCCTCCCCATCCTCAGCCTTTTTGCAGATGCTTGACAACTATGGGCCACACATGAGTGTCATTTTGCAGTGTCCCAAATTCAGAACACCATGCCTACTTGCCTAGTTCCTGCTAATGAACAGCAAACCTAAAGGTGTACACTGGCACCAGAAAGGTACAGGTGGCGGAGGTGGGCCAGAGGTATAGTGAGATATTGCTTGTGCAGCACATGTATCTTTAGTAATACTCTCTGTAGGTT
>NC_056726.1:1929491432-1929528932 GCF_019279795.1 Protopterus annectens
TATATATATATATATATATATATATATATATATATATATATATATACACACACACACACACACACACACACACACACACACACATATATATATATCTATATATATATATATATATATAAAAGTATATACACATATAAAGATATTACTACTTATAGATATGTATAAGAAGAGTATATATCAAACAGCCATTATTCCTACATTTGCTACCTTATAAAAGGGCCAGTGTTGGATTATTTCCTACAAATGAGAATTACTGCATGAAAAATATACCCACACACAATGCAAAGGACATGACACCACACACAAGTCTGCATACACAGAAATGTTTATCTGTGTACTATTTCAATTGCTTATGCAATTTCTTATAGCAGTTAGGTGTGTGGAATACATAATAACTGATTAATGCAACTCTCAAACAAAATGTTTAATACAGTAATGTGAAAAACTTAGCATATGTTGCTGTGCAGGCTAAGGCCTTCAAGTAGTACAACACTAAAAAAACTCTTGGCATGAAGATAAGAACCAATCAACACTTAATTACAGATGTAGTTCAGCAGCCTCCAATTATACTCTGTACTCCACCCCTAGGGGGAAAAGTATTATTTGTCACAATGTAAATGTATCTGTTACATAACAATGTTTAACTTAAAATGTCACTATCACACTGACAAACAGAACTGTGTGTAAGACAGTAAGCTGTAGCCCACCACAATTCCCATGGTGAAGTATATGAAAATGTTCAGCCATATACCTTAATGTTTCTTAACAATGATATCCCTCACATGTTGTAACAGCATAAGTTAAAAGTATTTAATACTCCTCCCCAATAAAATGTCTTACAAGAGCATATAACAATGTTTTCCATACACTGACCTCTGGACTGTACAAGATCACACATGTTTTGTCCAGCTGTTGCCCTCACATATATGGACCCTAACCCACATTTAGTATGGGAGTCCACAACATCACTGGAAGATAGCAGGAATTCCAGCACTAAATAATGATAGGCCATTACATAACAGCCTCTTACCGCATGACATTTGGACAAAGCCTGGTATATATGTGGAGGACAGAGGCTGGAACACAGGGCCATATTTTCAATATTGCTGTTATACACTATGAAAGTTGCTGGTGTTACAAGATTGTTTGCAACATACCCTTACTCAGGAATATGAAGTCAGAAACACAAATGGATGTTGCCATGTACTGATAGCAATCAACAGAGATAATGCCACTGTTACGTCAGACACAAGACCTGTGTGGTGAACAAACATAACATAACAGCCAATCCTCTGGCCATCATGTGGATAGGCCCACAGTTGAGAGCTATGCAGACAGACTGCATTCCATGCAAAACTAGTATATGCACACAAACCCTGTAAAACTAGCAGTATTCAATGCATATAACAGCAACACTCACACTGTCTGTAGGTCTAGAACCTTATACAAATATGTATATGGCCTGTGTCCGCAAATCCTGTTGTAAGAGGTATTGCAACCTGCTGTCTGTAACACTGCTGCTCACACACAGGAAGGATGTCTTACATACAGGAAAGGTAAAGGGACAATGCCCACATGAAGTAGTCATTTATAGTAGTGAGTTGCTATGAAATTGGCTATTGGAAGTACTACACAACTGGCTGCATGCAATAAGCAAGTGGCAAACACCAATTGGTGCAGAGGCCATCACCTGATCATCAGCATCATCTACAAAAGCCATGCTGCAACCTATTCAAACCAGCTCGATCCCTGTAGTGGAGTGAGGGAGAGAGAGAGAGAGAAAGAGAGAGTGAGAGAGAGAGAGAGAGAGAGAGAGAAACAAAAAAAAAAAACAGCAAAAACAGAAATAATATCAAAAAACAAAAATAATACTAAAAAGAAAAAAACACACACAAGGGAGACATCCTGAAGTGCAACACAGAGAAAACAGCATACTAATAAAACAGGTATGTGAAACATGTCAGCATGTAATTGAATGTAGTACTTGGTCTGTAATAATGGGACAGCTGATTTCAAAAGCTTGATATGTGCCATCATGACTTGCTGTAATGATGTCCTGCTGAACAATTGCTATGGACTTAGCATCTGACCCTGTGGGCAGTAGGCCATACCTGTCAACTGTGTGGATCTGCACAGAATGGCAAGATGTAAGCCATCATACTGTTTGTCTTGTTCCTCCAAACATATATATTAGTCTGCCAAATAGCTGAAGGTGGAAGTAATGGTCAAGATAGACACATGAGTGTCAGACCCCGCCACCTTCAGAACAGTTATGCTAATGTGAAATGTATCATGCACAAACTTCATAGGTAGGCTGTGTCCATATGTGACATTCTGTTTTATAGCAAGGCAGAACAGTGCAGCAGTTGAGGAAGGAGGTTCAGAGTGTGGACCTGATGTCTGAAGGCACTCCATATATATCTATATCTATCTATCTATCTATATATACATATATATATATATATATATATATATATATATATATATATATATATATATATATATATATATATATCTATATATATATATATCTGTATATATGTAGACATACATGTATATATATATATACATATATATATATATATATATATATATATATATATATATATATATATATACACATACATTTCCCCTACCATTGAATGATTGTGCTACATAATAGGTTTGAGAGGGTTCCTATTAGAAGACAGAAGATGCATTCTTTCAAATGCATCTTGGTTGAACTTAAAATACTGAAATGGCAAAATATCAAAGCAGCTTCATTACTTTGCCATTTTTGGCACTGTAGTGTGGTCTCAGAGTTGGTATATTTAAGTAGGGGGGTGTGGGGGGGTGCAGCTCCCTACATCAGGGGGTGTGGGGGTGAAGCCCCCCACTTAATGTAATGTTTAATGTGTTTTGTTTTTTATTTTTTTTTTGTTGGAACAGCGATTTTTTTCCCCTTGGAAAAAAAAATCTCTGTTCTGACAGTTTGACATTGTAAGCTTTCGCTTACATAGGGTCGATTAATCACCGTTCACTTTTTCAAGTATTTGGTGATCTAATATAGACCCTGTTTGAGAACACATCACACATATCTGCAGCTCACATGGCTTACTGGTAAATTGATGTGGCTATAGTGTGCAAGGGCTGATAATGTATTTGCTGGCCAGAACAAGGGCTGTTGGATACAGAGTGATTAAGGCATCTGTAAGCAGTTGTAAGTGGGTGCGAAATGGACAGTTATGTATGGTGTGACATTTGTGTTGGGAACAGATTGCCCTTTTTGTGTTAAGGTGAGAGTGGGATGTTAGGGATATGACACGTGGTGGGTAAACACCTTGGACAAGGAGAGGTGTTTGGAAATTGGAAGCCCATGAGCCCCAAATGGAAAAAGTGGGATTGAGGTCCCCACCTATGGGCAGTCACCACTGCACCTTCTTGGCCCTGAAGGTGGCTGTGCTGGGGGCTGAGCAGGAGGGGCAGGCTGAACCTATACGTGTGTCACGATGGCCTCAAGGTGGTGTAGCAGATCCCACAATTCTCTGCAGAGCCCCTTATGCACCAGACCCTGTACCTGACTTCAGGTTACAGGATCCTGCCTGTGCATGCTCTAGGGGAGGACAAGCCAAATCCCCTGAGGTGGTTCCTCCTGAAGGTAGTGCAGGACCAGCAGATGACGAGGTCCCGTCTTGGGTCCCAGACATGCTGTGTCCTAGTGGCATGGCCAGATGAGGTTGGAAGAGTGGTTCTGCTGGGAACAGCCTTCCCAAATGTGCTATTGTGTTGCAGTTTTAGAACATACGTGGGTAGTAATAGTCAACACAATCCAGGATTAGTTATAACAGCATGCATACATATTCCCAGTAACACAAAACACCAGATTTGGAACAGTTGCATAGCAAACAGAACACATGCATACATGGAACCACACTGGCCATTACAATGGCATGCAGGTTACATTATTAGCAACAGGCCACCAATGATTGTGTTTTAACATGGAACATGAATAGAAACACATTTCAATTTTTATTGTACAATAGGACATATGTACCAACAGTAGGTTTGGTGTAAACATACCCATTGATTTGCGGATTTATATTATTGTTGCAGATGTGGTGGGGGGTGAGAAAGATGTCAATTAACAACTTATATATCCTTGTATTTCTCACAACTTTAATGATCATTGCTCTAATCATTAAGGTACAGATATTATTACCCTATGGCCTTGGTTTGGCCAGTGATATGTTTGTAAACAAGTGTATACTTCAACTGTCTTATAGCTAAATTCTACATCTATTACCTGGTATACCTGTGGAGGGAATGTTTGTTAACACTACCTGACTGTTTCTACATATATTCCCAGATTCCGAGTTAATATTATGCACATACCTCTCAATCTCTTATTGCACACACTGTGGTTAAAGCTTGACAACATGGGGGTGGAAATGGGACATATTTTGAATTTTGCTCTCATAAGCTTGGAGGGCTGATAGAGCGACAGGATTTGTTTTCATATACATATTCTGAAGGCTTGGAGGTCTGAAAATCAAATGTATGTCATTATTTGCTGACTACAAATCTGAGATCATCCCGCTGATTTGTCACGGGGACAGGGGAACAGGCAGAAAATATGAGCCAATTATCTGGACATTCTGAAAGGATGTGTACAGTTGAAAGGTATGGTTATGCATACAGCTTACTACCTCACCCAGGATTCAAACCATGGCTGTGTCTGATAAAAATACCACAATTTAAGTGTCAGCAGAGTGTGCTGTTTGAATATTACTGTCTATCTTTTCAGTGTTTTCTCTCTAAGTCTCTTGTGGTTGTACAATCTGATATTGTAATTACAACAGTCTCATACAGACATTCCTAGACATATTTTTATGTAGCACAGTGTAAGAAACATTGGTTGACACAACAGTACTATTCTGATGTCAGATGTTCTGAATGCTACATGTCAGCCATACAATACCAGAGTAAATACTACCAGTCCAGGATTCAATCTTTATTGGCAGTCTGACAGACCTGTGGAGGGAATGTTTGTTAACACTACCTGACTGTTTTCACACATATTCACAGATTCCGAGTTAATACTATGCACATACCTCTCAATCTGTTAATGCACACACTCTGGTCATAGCTTGACAACATGAGGGTAGAAATGGGACATATTTTGAATATTGCTCTCATAAACTTTTGGTGAGTTGCTAAAGTGACAAGTTTGTTTTCATATACATTTTCTGAAGATTTTGAGGTCTGACATTCAGATCTATGTCTTTATTTACTGCCTAAAATTCTGAGATCATCCCACTGATTTGCCAGGAGGACAGGGTAACAGGCAGACTACCACTCCCAAGATTCAAACCATGGCTGTATCTGCTAAAAATACAACAATTTAAGTCACAGTAGAGTGTGCTATTTGGATATTGTTGTCTATCACGTCAGTGTTTTCCATCTAAGTCTCTCTCAGTTGTACAATCTGACCTTGTAATTACAACAGTCTTATACAGACATTCCTTGACATTTTTAGTATGTAGCACAGTGTGGGTAACAGTGGTTAACACAACATTACTATTCAGAGAATGTGATGACCTGTATGGGACTATTACTGTCATATTGTCTGGTTTATTCAGTACAACCCATACACAAAACAGTTTTTATACTGGCAGCTGACTTTCTACTACTTTTATATTTATTTGATATGACTACTACAAGCAGGATTGTTACTCACCAGCCTTATGACACAGCCGTTGCAGCCTATTCACATGGACTTCCTGATTCACAGCCCACTCAGCTGCAGGTATAAGGGAAATTGAGTAATATTTATCCATACCTATCCATCATATATACAGGCTGGACATTATTAAATAATTACTGGTACTTACATACTGCTGGTCCAAGAGCTCCCTCTTCCTTCCTTCATTTCAAGTTGGCATAGTGGTGCCTGACCTGCTCACCAGTCTGAGGGATACCAGTGGCACTGGTGAGGTCACAGGCGAGACAGTCCCAGGCTTCTGCTTTGTATTGGGAACCTTGGTACTGGCCCTGCAGCAGTCTTTCATCATGTTTTTTACCAGGAGTCCTACCATGATCTTGGACTCCCCTGGATGCCCTAGTGCTGCGCATGGAAGTGCATGCCCTCCCCAACTCCAGCTATTCTGCCTACAGTGAGAAGCTGCAACCAGTTATGAGCTGTATTCCCACCTGTGGGGTTTAAATACAGCCAATTTCCCACCCTTTGCCACGATTGGATGGTTTTGAATATGCTGAGCTAAGATATGGGCAAACCTGCTTAGCTAAAGTTGGCTTTGCTTAAAGGTACAGGTTCAGCACTGCTTACCAATGGGCAAATCCACTTATTTGGGCTACTCATTTCTTAGCAGTCATATTTATACAATACTTACACCTGGTAAGCAGAGCTGTGCAATGCTTAGCATTGCTTATTTATCATTTTATAGACTATCTTCTGTATGGCATTGATTCATCATTCATTACATATTATAAATTTGTTTACTATCCTTGACATCCCCCAATGAGCTTTCAATACATTTATTCATATGTGACTATACTGCATGGGGCACTTGTGTTTATATGGGGATTTCACAACTTTATTACACTGACACCTCACATCTGGACCTAATGCAGTACTCTGATTAACAAATATATGTTATTTAGTACGTAATACAAACACAAATTGTTTATGCACTGCTGTCACATTTAAAATGTGAATTGATTACAGTGGGGATTGAACCAGGAATGGGTGATAGCAAATCATACACTCTAACCACTACACTATTGCAATACTGTTTATGTTGGATGTCTCTTGTTATTTAATTTCTTGTGCTGTTTAAGCTGGACTAAGCATAGCTAAGCAACGGACACACCCGTGCAGCTTAAACGTAAACTTAAACTTTATCGTATTTATAAAAAAAATTTTTGTTGTGTTATTTTAGCTATACCCTTCACAATATCCATGCTAATGCTAAACCCTGTACTTTTATCAGCTTTCTGTTTCGTGGTGTAGGACATTTGTCCCTTTTGTCTTTGCCACTTTTGTTTTCCTGACATGTTGGGAGTGTTATGAGCATTCTCGCTCATTTTAATTGCTGAAAGGCAATTCTGGAGTGCTGGGCAGTGGCGGCTGGTGACTTCAAATCAAAGAGGGGCTGCAGGAGGCAGCTGAATGGGTGGGGTCAATGGAAAGGGGTGTGACCAACTAGAAAGAGGAGGAGCTATGCTCAAAACCACAAAAACTAACTAAATACACTGCCCTGGGTGCCAAACCATCATTATGAGAGTCCAATCAAGACAAAATGAAGTGTAGAAGAATAAAAATATTTCATTGCATTGGCTGCATGACAGCTTACTTAATATCTAGATGGAAAGAAAAAGGTTGTGAGGCATGAAAAAATAAATGACTTTTTAAATACATTAATGGAATGCCAGTCAAAATCAAGTATAAGAAAAACAAGCAGCACTCAACTCAAACCACTTCTTGCACTCCACTTCTAATTATAATTTATATTCAGCTTTATTAAAGTACCAAGTAACATGCTGAAAGTAGCAATCTCTGTGATACCCCCACTTGTAAAAATGTTTCTTATCCAAAAAAAGACCTGCTGCCTGACAACTATCTACTTGTTTCATGGGGAAAGGATGATCAAAGTAAAAATGAAAAGCAAACAAGAAATAAGCTCAAGATACATTGCTTAAAAGGATTACTGTACAGGTTACGAACCACGCGTTTGTCATTCTGTTTAGTTTACGGGTAAAGCCTGCAGAGATGATTGGAAGTCTCCAAGTGTAATGATCTTCTTAAAATAATGTAATCCTGTCATTTATTACAAATACTGTCATATGCATTTCAATACGCAAGGCTTATACATTATCTAGTTAAGTATTCTCTACATGGCAACAACAGAAAGGCTTTCAATGTTGGCAATTCTTTAACAATATGCTTATTAAAGCTTACTTGCATCTTATGATCTCAGCCAAGCTTACCTGATGGTCATTAAAGTATTTGTACTTAAACACAGAGCAACAGGCACTTTAAGTAATAAGCATAAATCAACAGTACAAAAAATATGACAGAAACCAGACCATTCTGCAAAAATCAAGGACAGATGAAAAGCCACTCTAGTACTTGTGTCTACCTTGGATGGGGGGATACTCTGCACATTTACACTGCATAACTACTCCTTGCCTTGCTTCGACACATCCAGAGTCACTACATGGGGGAGTGGGGTGCAACAAGTATGTCACAATTTGAAATGTCTCTGGCTGACTGTGATGGCCCTGACAGATTTGTCATACCTCTCATCCTCAGAGCAAGAAATCTGGACAAAGCCATACACAGAAGTGGGACAAAGGCCCAAAAATAAGGACAATTTTTAAATGTTGCTCTTATAAACTTAGAAAGATAATAGAATAGGTCTTGCATTAGTATGAATTTTCTGAACGGTATAAAATCTGAAACTCAAATGTCTGTCATTATTTTCTAATTTCAGTCTTTAATGATTTGTCACCAATTTGCCAAAAAAAAAGCACAATTTTATTTTATGGACCAAAAATGTGATGTAAAAATATAAAACAGTCACACAATACAGCTGGGAACCTGTCAAAGAAGGGACACTTTAATATTAGTACTGCTAACTTGAGCAGCTGACAAAATAAAACAATCTACATGCATTTCTGAAATAAAAGTAATCTATAACTCTGATTATTACAGTTATTTCTTAATTGTAATCTATCCTGATCTCAGTACCCAGGCTATTTCAGTTTCAATACCAGATCTTTCAACTTTATTTTTGGAATTCAAACATCTATCTGTAAGCAACTAAGACTTTTACAACTGGCAATTTATAATACATATAGTTTTAAACAGATTGATCTTTAAGACGAATAACAATAAATCTCAGAAAGTAATGCTATTCAGAGGGCAAAATTTTAAAGCTATGCTTAAATTGTACCAGTTCTGAGGTATCTGATAGGAATTGTTATGAGAAAAGTGATGCAAAACGACTGGAGACTGAGTGGCAATGATGAAAGGGAATGAAGAACATTTTGTGATGAGAAAATATTATCAATTACTTTGTGGTATCTTCTAAGCTCCTGCACTGATGAAGACCATATGAATCCAAAATTAAAATATGTATATTGTTATTAAATTAAAATGTGCTTAATTAAAATGTGCCAGATATTATTGTACTCTATTCAGAATAGGATAAAAAGTAATATTTTTGTTTGGGTTATAGAGGATGAAAGACATATACAAAAACAGCTGCCTCAGAAGAAAGTGAACACTAATGTAGATGTCTTGTTAGTATTAGAAAAAAAATAGGATTCACCATGAGATGGTATTGGAGTTAAAAGTATAAAATGAGTTGCACCATTACAGCTTTCGTTGTTTCTTATGCAAGGCCAAGTGTCGGTCTTCAAACATCCTTTTTGCTTAGTCATCCACAAGAGATCATCTCTCTTTTCTCTGCTTTAGTGAGTTCTGCCTAGAAATTAAGCACCGTGCCTGCTACACCAAATTAATTTCCACTGAGATTTATGTATTGTTCAGTGAAGTGTTTCTTCTAATTACAATAACAGCATTTTTAATCCAAAAGATGTTCTCGCCACCTCCACATAAGAATCACTGACAAGACATGCATTCTTTGCAAAGAAAAGGTATTACGTCAACTTGTAGAGTGGAAAATTAGAAATGCTCTTCATCAAGAGGAAGGCATGAAAAAGAGCAATGCAAGTATATTTGCTTTTCATGTTACACATGCCATGTAGCTACCATACATTTATATAAGACTTGAAAACTAGGACGGTGAAGACGTGTTTTTTCTGAGCATTAGGTATCCACTTCATCCCCATAATTCTGACACTTTTTTTATACAAGTTTACACATGCGTGAATGGGCGTACCTTAGTTGAAGGTTGTGCGTCAGAACTGGTAACTCGGTACGTAAAAATCAACTACCAATCATTAGCGGACCAGAGTTCCGTTGTGGCGACCTCTAACTGGGAAAAGCCGAAAGACACAGACAGACATTTTTCCAATGTTTCCAACTAAGAGGAAATAGGGGGTGGAGATGCTGGACAGACAGGTTTGTAAGGGAGGAGGGGGTAGAGAAATTGGAGAAGATTTAAATACAGATAGGAGCAGTTAGAAACTGCATGCATGAACATGACTTATAAGTGTGTAATGAAATCACTACACTGAGTGGGAGAGAAAGAAGTTTGAGTTAGGCATATCCACATAGAGTAGAGGATTCAGGATATTTTGTTTTGGGTTCTATTCAGGGACTGGTGAAGCCACATCTGTACTGTTACCCTTGTCAGTGTACAAGCTAGAATGATATTTGCAAAAAATGTAGTTTACAGCAGAATAACACAGGTAGGGTGAATGAAGCTTAGTCAAGCATACCTATTGTCTGTTTTTCAAAGTAAGGGTGCTACAGAAAGGTAGTTCAATGTGGCAGTCTTTCGAGTAAGAGGTGGAATTTTAGTTGTATGATGCGATTGGTCTGTTGGTATTATACAGTGGGTTATTGTCTGTTTTTCAAAGTAAAGGTGCTAGAAAGAGGTAGTTTGGTGCAGCAGTCTTTCGAGCAGGAGGTGGAATTTTAGTTTTATGAAAGGATCTGTCTGCCAGTATTGTACAGTGGGTTATTGTCTGTTTTTCAAAGTAGGAGGACTGGAGAGAGGTAGTTGGGTGCAGCAGTCTTTTGAGCAGGAGGTAGAATTTTAGTTGTAGGAAAGGATTGGTCTGCTGGTATTGTACAGTGGGATAGTCATATGGATAGCATGCTCACTACCCAGGGACGCTGCTGTGCCAGGTTTGTAGAATGTAAAAAACTCAAATGTTTATTCCAAAAACACACAGAGAACATATTGTAAATACTTTTTTCCAACCAATGCAAAGGGATTTCTTCAGAACAAGGGAAGTTGCATCAACATTACAAATATATACCCCAATTACATTGATTGATTAATTAATAAATTAGAACAATACAGTGTAACAAGGCATTTAAAACCAGGGCTAACAAATTCATGCTCAGTAGGTAAATGATTCTGATAAAAAATAATAGGAATTGTTAAATAAACAACTATTATAATTCATTATAATTTAGCTGCACTAAGTTTCAGAACTAGTAAAACTGAAACATGCTTATTGTGACCTGGTTTAATAGTAACCTGCAACCTAAGTTGCCACAGTAAGTCTTTATATTCTAATCTAGTTTCCCATGTACTCTCCTTGCATCCTGTGGTACTTTTTCAAGGATTCCAAACTTAAAAGCCTTAAATAGGGGGCAATTGGAAGAATGTTTAAACAATGCATTGTTTTTATTAACTGTCAGAATTTCATAAAGATGTTCATAGATACACTTTCCAAGTCTCATAAATAAAAAGCACTGTTTACAGGAACCACATTTCTTAGTACCTTTTGCCAGTAATTGTCATAAATGGTCCCAGTTTTAATAAATTCAAAATGTTATTTTACATTAGCAGCTGTTTTACAAATACTTCATTTGTTTTAAAAAATATTCCAAGTATTATTCACAATTTCCTTTATTGTATTTGTGTCTGAATTATGTTGCACTACCAATGCCCTCTCAAAAAAAAAAAAAATTGTTACCCTTTTTCTAATTCAGAGTCAGACTTAGCAAATAGGGTCTTAACTTTCGATATTCAACAACCTAACAAAGGTTAACATTTTATTTTCCATCCTTATGTAATTTGACAGCTAATATCATTTACTAAATTGCAAGGATAGCCCCTATCACTAAACATATTTTCCAGTTTAGTCCTTTCTACCTGAAAAGTTTCCCATTTGGAAACCATCCTGGCCAGTCTGATAAACTGACCTTTTACCAAACCTTTTTTCTAAAAATATGGATGGTAGCTCTGAAAAATGTAAACAACTAATACTGAAAGTAGGCTTCTTAAAGATGTTAGAAGCCAAGCCACACTCAGTTTTTGAAATGGATACGTCTAAAAATCATTACGATCACTGTTATAATTATAAGTAAACCTCAAAAATGTACAAGTAGCATGCGAATAACTAATAAATTAGTTCAATTTCTCTTTGGTGCCAGACTAAAGGCAAAAAATATCTTCCAGGTACTTAAGATAGAGTCTACAATAACCAAAGTAGGTGCTCTGAAAAACATGATTCTTGTTCCATGCAAAAAGAACTAGGTTTGCAAAAATGGGTGCACAGAAGGCACCCGTGGCTACACCTTTAATTTGTTTGTAGTATTCCTTTTCAAAAAATGTAATTGTTATCCAACATTAAATTAAAAAAATCCATGGTGAAAGTCAAATCATCACCAGAAAGGGACTGAAAACTTAAACGTGCATCACAAAACAGGTCAGTACCATCTTTTTGGGGAATACAAGTGAACAAGTCTACTACAGCTACTGTTGAAAAAAATCACACCAGGACTCCAAAATTCATGTTTTATTCTACTTAGAAAATCCCACAAATCTCTAATGAAATGTGAAGCTATGTGTTTGAAACACAGGTTTTAATGTTCTGTCAGTAAATACCACCAATGGATATGTTTTTGAATTTTGAACTGCCACAATGGGTCTAATCGGTGAATATCCTTCAGCAAACCAAGGAGGGTTGGAACCATGCCACATGTAAAAAATTATATAAAGCAGGTGAATAGTGCCTCGCATTAGGAAATCTTCCAAAAACATCACTATAGCTGTAGGCAATGTGCACTTGATTCAAAGAAACTTGCAAGTAGGCATCACATTCTTGCAACAACCTCAACAAATCAACTTCACAAGCCCTTTTAAAGGTCTGAATAAGAAGATGTGGAGCTGAATTAAATAAACTTTCTTTTTAAAAGGTGTATCCATTTTAATAGTCTGATGTTGTAAATGGAAGGGTCAGCCTCTAAATTTAACTTCCTGGTAAATAACCAGAGTTCCATTAAGGCTATTTGTGCATGTATTCTACGTCTTTTTTTTTTAATTACTTATATCTGATCTTCCCCTCTTAACCCATTCTTCTACTGTTATGTTTATAAGCTCACTGGCTCCTGAATTCTGTTTCTTCTGCAACTTTAACTTTAAAATCTATTCCTATTTTTTTCTGTTTACTTCTACTAGTGATCACTGCAAAATCATATTATGATGGCCCTTCCCTTAAGCTAATTAATCTTCAATTACCTTCTCATTCATTTCTTTCTGTTCAACAGCTGCACACACCAAAACTCACAGTTTTACAAGGTTCCATTTTAGTTTTAAAGGCTTCAGTTAGTACTAGTACCTACTACTAAGTAGCAACTGTCACTAGCTCTTTATTTACAAAGGAACATAAAAAGAGTATACTTACTTTAGTTCTGCACCTTCACTCTGTTCTTCTTCTAACTTATTTTCTTTCTTCTTGACTTCTTCTTTCTTCCATTCTTCTTCGTATGTTCTTCCTTCAGCACAGGCTGCACAGCACAGCTGACAAAATATTATAGCGCCCAAAAAAAAATTAAAATCCACAATGGCAAAAATTATTAATAAAAAAAATAATCGTTCCTTCCCGTGTGACTGACTCAGACAGTCACAAATCAATACACAAGCCCACAACTGACTATCTGATTGATTCTCACTCTTTTCCCAGCACATAAAGCCCGAGAAGAAAGCGACAACCAATCAGCAGCATTTAGCCCAGCAAGCACATCATGACGTTCCTGTGGACGTCGCAGTCCGAGCCCCTTCCAATTCTATATGGTTTGGAACCGCATAGACTTCTGGGCATCACAATGATGCCTTAATTAGTCCACCGGGCTGCAATGAAAGCAAAAAAAAAATCTATTTAAAACAGCCGCAACCCGAGGCAGTTAAAGTGCGCATGCGTGTACTTGCGAGTTGCGGACTCGGAGAGATGCATTTAAACCAAAAAATACATCTGCTACTGTCACACAAAAAAAAGGTATTTTTTTTTTACATTTTCTTTTTTTAGCTGAGGGGGCTGCAGTCCGGCAGTCTGATGCCACGAGCCGCCCCTGGTGCTGGGTCATGTGTATTGTGAGAGCTCTGCTCTCAGACACACCCCCTGAACTCGTACATGGCTCCATGTACGTTTAACAGGACAGTCAGCGCACCTTCATGAATATGCAAGGTGTGTTGCCATGCTGTACAGGAACAGTCCCTGCCTTGCAGGAATAACTTCTTCCTACATGGCTGCTTTGCTGAATCCCAGGGTGTATTTTAGTGAAGCATGTGTATTTGCAATTTATTTTAAACATATGCTCATGGTTAAGTGTTACACCATCCAGTTTTAGGCTGGAATAGAAACTATCTGTTTAAGGTAGATAGAATGGATTTACAAAATCACGTAGGACACGTTTTAATGTAATGGTGAAGTTATAGAATAAACCTGATACATATCAATGGAATTTGAGTATTTGAAATGTGAGTATTTAAATGTTACTGCATTTTTATGTTTTGTATGGTCTTATGAAGCCACTATATGAGTGGTGAAAGTGCTTACCTGTTATTAAATAGTTTTATGCTGTTTGTAGCTGTGTTTCATTTAACCATTTGTGCTGCTTTTACATTTGTTCTATTTATTTGTTTAAATGGTTATTCGTTCATCCATCGAGTGCTTTGTTGCTCTGAAAATTTAAAAGTAGTAAAATTTGCATGTATAATTTGATGGGTATTTATGCTGAAAGTTCTATGGTCCTTGTAATTTCAAGTTTTGAGCTCATTCATAAAATCCACATATGCAGATAACAGGTATGTGCACATACATGTGCATACCCACACACACACACACACACACATGGGTCTGCATGCGCGCACAGACACACACACACACACACACACACACACACACACACACACACACACACACACACACACACACACACACAAACACACACACACACACACAGACACACACACACACACACAAACACATATGCACTCACAGAAATATACACATGCATACATCTGCACATCCCCTGCACACATAGGTTCATAGGTGTGTACTAGGCTAATGGCCCTGGAGCCTTTACAAGCCAAGCCCATAGAAGTACCCTGGCATTATGCCACCTGACATTAGTTCCCAGTGCCTCTATCAAGTAGAGCCACTGGAGTGATCCCCAGGGTGTACTTTCTATTTCCCATCCACTCATCAAGATTTCACTTGAAGAGGGCCAGTGAGGTGCTCTGATTTAAATAGTTATATAAATATAAATAGTGAGAGAGAGAGAATGGGAGAATGTCCCTTTTGCTCCCCTGTACTACATTACTTGAGTGCTAACCGTAACCCTACCCCTGACCTTACCACTTTCCTACATATTAGGGAACTAAACACCCTATCGCTAACAGTACCAATAAACAAGGCACGTGTGCATGCACACACACGCACACACACATTTCACTTATAACAATACACTAGTGCAACAGCACAGCTACCCTCTTCCCTTGCCCTTACTCTGGCCATAACCCATAAACACTGAAACACTCACACTCAACTAAAATGTTGAAATGCTTTGTATAAACTAAAAGTTTAACATTACCACTGGTACAGAAGTTGATTCTTCCTGCACACAACTAGTGCATTTGACCAAGTGTGATACAAAACGTCATTCTACAAGCAGTACATTCAGTCAATAGTAAAATAGCCATACATTGTATTTTTGAATTTATAAACTAAGGTTAATTTACAAGTCTGGGGGAAGATGCTTTCAAGTAGAAACTGCAACTAAAATCTAGTCACATATATTCTCTCCAGTGCTTAGTTAATTTCAGTTAGCACTACTTTAGGCTTTTTTTCTAAAGTTCTTCTTAAAACAAACAATTCTTAGCATATTTCTAAAGGCGGCCTGAAATCAAACATTACTTGGAACTAATCCTTTGCTTTCAAGTACACTTCCCACACAAACAGTGCTACTACCATTAGGTTTACAGGACACTAGCTTTTAACTTTGTTCCAGGTTTCAGTGCACTTTACAAACTGCTTTTATTTGGACACTGCACCTTTATTTTATTTATTTCTAACTTCTGCAAATATTACTCAAAATCTGTACCCTTGAATGGCCTTCTCATTCACTTATGCATCATTCCTGATATAAATGTTAAATTGAAAATTGTCATGGGCCTTCCTTCATCCTCCTCTCACTTTCCCAAAATCTCTGTTAACAGATTTCAGACATAAATATATTTAGTGTGTTGTTTCTTCCTGCTGCTATGCATTCTCCTTCATTTCCCAACAATCAGCTCATATAGAAAGTCATTCTGAATCCTCATTTGTCTTTAAAAATACATGAAATCCACATTCTTATCTAATATATGGATAAACTATTTGCTTATTATTTTCCAAAATAGACTACATTTTTATTTCAAATATGCATTCCTTTCTCTTCATGCAGTCAGCAGAGATGAATGGTAGATCTATTTGGTTGGTTAATCAGCTAATGTCCACTTGACAGTGTGACATACCATGGTGAACTGCAGCAGACAAGGTGATGGCTCAGTGAGTATTGCACTATACAACTGTTGGGTCTTCAGGGACCAGGCTTAGGTCAAGCAAATTTCTTGAAATGCTTCTCTGCTAGGAAGTCTTATCTCATAGGTTACCCTTCTAATACGATATTGTGACTGCTATATTTTAGAAACATTGTGTACTCAGACTTAAGATAATATTTGTTTATAATAATTATACAGAACTGAAACCAGCTATACCAACTGCAAAGAAAAAATAAAACTCATTTAAATGAAATCAGCAAATGCTACAGAAATAATAGATAAAATCCAAAGCAAA
Organism: Protopterus annectens; assembly: GCF_019279795.1. NCBI lineage: Eukaryota > Metazoa > Chordata > Ceratodontiformes > Protopteridae > Protopterus > Protopterus annectens. Next base: position 1,929,508,197 of record NC_056726.1, read on the forward strand.
GGGTAAAAAAAGACACATGAGACAAACAATTCAGTAAACATTGCAAAAAAAAAAAAAATCCAGCCAAGCTAGAGATTTCAATGTATAATAAATTAAAACTCCTTTGATAAAGGACCATGGGATAAAGGCAAATGACCCCTTAAGGACCTAAAGTGTTTTAGCTGTATGCCTTTTTACATTTTACATCTTTATGGATACATTCAGGCCAATAAAGCCAAACAAAAGTCTTTAAAAGGAAAAAGTCATGCACATTGAAAAACCATGAAGCTGAAACACTGTATGCTCTTAAGAGGTCATTTGCATATACCCCATAAGCCTCTAATACACAGTGAAAACTCTGTCTTGGTGTGAATTTCTTGCAGTTTTTAGAGATAATAGATGAATGGCACAACCTAGTTAATACCACAGAAGAATATGTTGTTAAAATTACTGTCGTAAACTAGCCATAGCCTTCCTCCTGTTAGACTTCTGTATAGCGTATGTGCGAACAAATACACTACATGCTGAGGCTATGCCAATGAATAAATTATATAACCTATTGAACTGTATATAATATATGCCTTGTAGTGTCAAGTCAAAGCCTATACAAGACATTTAAAATTGCAAATAATTGTTGCTTCTTCTCCAGTTCCTCCTACAGCAATAAACTCTGAAGTTGTTTCTTTGTAAGAGTTTTGTCTAAGTTTCTTTGCAAGAGTTTTATAAATTTTATTTGACTTGACTCTCAAAACTGCCAAGCTATGTAGTCAGTTAACACCTTTAAATACGTTTTTAAAACTATAATATAGTAAGTATATGTTAACTTGCTGTACCATTTGCTTGCAACAGCTGTGGCCAAGATCATGGCTGAGAAGGATCCCTGGACCAGCTGACCAACCTGGTTAAGAAATCTTAAACATAATAAATACAAATAAATTTGCATAGCTAATTAAAGTCTGCTTACTGAAATGCATCCTGTATCAGATAATTGCTGAATGAAATAGGCAGGCTTTAATTTCTAACATCATTAATCAATTCATTTTATCATTTAAATAAGGGAAAAAAACATGACAAGCTATAAAATGTATGGGTTTTAGTTCTGCTTTGCTATATTAGGTTACAAAGAACAATTATTGTCTAACTAGAGAAAGCAGGAACATTCTTCTAAAATGTGGCCATTTAATTAGCATAAAATCTGCTCCTCCTTCTTGCATGGGGAATATGGGATAGTACCCAAAAACACATTTAAAAAACTAAGAGTGACCAGAATGTTGGGAAGTACATTATCACGGAGACGGTGTAAAATCTGTAGGCTTTAATTAAATGTATTGCAAAAGTCTACCACACAAGGTGTTTTTTTTTTTTGCTACAGGAAAAGGGAATTATAAAATGCCTGTCCCCTTTCTTTAAATTATTGTTCCAGAAAATATGGTGGCCATTTTGTATGATTTAGTGTGTACTTGGCCACTTCAAAAATCACATGAGATTAGAGGGGATTCAGAAAACTGTGAAATTGTGTGAAATGGAACATTAAGTCTGAAAATAGTGAGATAAAAATAGGGAAATACTGTGCAGGAGGTAAATCATGCCTGAAAATAAGAATGTTCCTCTAAAACTGTGACAGCTATGTGGTCTACTACATTTTATTTCTAATTAAGCATGGCTAACCACATTTTTGTTTCTGTTTGACTAGTTATAGTGTTGGTAGCTAGAATAATAAAGTAAGCACTGTATGAGTTGATAGCATCTTCTTATTAGGGGAAGATGATCTGCAGAAACCTTTGCTTGGATATGTTTCCGGGAGTTCTATTAAAAAAGTAGGTCTTGACTGGGGTAGGTATTAAAACCATACCTTTCAACTGCCTAGATTTTTGAGAATGTCCAGATTTTCGCCTCATATTTATGGTCTGTTCCTCATAAAATGTCTGGTTTTCTGGCAAAATTTGTGTTTTTTGACAAATCACAGAGGACTGAAGTTACTAAATAATAATGTATTTTTGAGCTTCAGACTTCATAGCCTTCAGAAAAAGTATAACACGAATCCTGCAGGTCTAGCAACCTTCTACATTTACAAGAAGAGTATTTACAATCTGTACATATTCTTTGGTCTTTGTACCCTGATTATTTTAGGCTTTGTCCAGATTTCTTGGTCTAAGAGATTGAGAGGTATGATTAGTATTTTTTTTACATAATATTATTTTTGAATGTGCCAAATATGTAGGCAAAAATGTGTTTGTGATTGATCCAACAGTGGCAGTATTTATAACTGCATATTATACAAGGTCACCTTATATAGTACACAAACATAGCGTGGTTCATAAATCCTAGATTCATGTGTAAGCAGTGACTAAAATCTTACTGCTTAGCCCAACAGCAATGCACAAATGAGAGTTCCACGCTGATAACATTTCCTTTTTGTATATTCATAGTTCTGTCTGTTCATTAGAGTCTAAACACTAATGTTGCAAAAAGCATCCTTTTCTTGATCTGACTGTAGGTGGAACAATGTTACTGTATGCCGAGCCCAGTCAGGAGAGGGTAAGATAAGTTAGATGCATGCATGTTTTTTGGTCAACTAAACATGTGGACTGAACAATGGGAATGGGTGTAATACAAAGGGTAACTTATAATGTTAATAGTTGCCTTATTGGACATCTACTCCAGTTCAGTACTAAATACCCTTCCAGCATTCATTACCTTTTTGCAGATTTGTACCCTTCAATTCTCTTTATTATTCTGTAGCATGAGAACCTGGAATTTTAATTAAAAGGGGTAGGTAGCCATTGTAACATTTTGTACATGACTAGTTGACTAGTTTATTTAATATTTCTAAGCTCTGAGCAAAGATAAATTGCACAAACTTAATATGCTTGGGATATATAGTCCATTGGCAAGGAGAAACAAAGATAAGTGGATTTTCCTGCATTGTTTCAACATTCATCCATGTACATAATCATTAGGATACCTAAACCTTACCCTTCAGATTTATACATCACCAAAAAACTTTTTTCCCCATTTGTCTGCTAACACTTGACCATCAGCATACTATCTCCACTATTTATCTATGTGTCCTCGGTACTATCCCAACAGTCTGGAACATAAATTGTGGATTGGCAGGAGAAGTTGAGCAGTGCAGCCTGCAGCATCACATATGTTGGCCCAGTTTGTCAGAGAAAATTTTTAGTCACCATAACTGAGCAAATTTAGGGATGTCACTTGCATCACCACATGGAAATTGAGTTAATTCCCCCTCAGCAGATGTTGTAATTTTACCATCAGTCTGTTCGCCGATTATGGTGCATCACCATCTGTAGGGATGTATCTTTTTCACAGATATAAGCCCCTCCTGGAGTGGGTGAACCAACATAGTCACTCTTTCCCATCCCTCTCTTCCCTATATCTTCAGTAATCGAGCCATTAGTCAAGCTCAGGTCATGTAGGTCATAGTAAGGTATTTCTAGCTTTCTATGCCACAGACCTAATCATCACAGAGAAGTCTGAACCTGCACCACACTAATGCTGGGATTCAGAAAAATTGCAGCTGTGTTTGCCACCATCCTACCTATATATACAGTGCATGTGCAATGAGCCCTGCTGCTCATTTTCAATGAATGTGATAATGTAAGTGTGAATGATGAGCAGTTCATTAACTATTCTGGCTGTAGCCACAAAAGAGACTGTGAGAAGAGTGTACAGAAGTATTGTTTGCCTGCAAGGAAGAATGGGCAGAAGTTGCTCCTGTGCAATGAGCATGAGTCCTGAGGGTGCTTAGGGCAAGCCTTTCTAGACAGTTACAGCAAGAGAAAGAAGCCATATGGCAGCCCTTCAGGGTCATGAGGCAAGTATGTCAAATTTTATTTTGACACAATAGTAATATTTATATATGTGTGTTTGTGAGTGTGTGCATGTGTGCATGCGTGTGTCTGTGTGTGTGTGTGTGTGTGTGTGTGTGTGTGTGTGTGTGTGTGTGTGTGTGTGTGTAGAGAATGGAACTTGTGCAAGGATTAATAAGGGAAGTAAAATGGAGCTAGGAAAGTAGAACAGATGGTAGTCAACACAAGTAAACATAACACATACAGAATTGCGAAGGGAGGTGGTAACACAATCAGGGATGTAGATGACAATGGAGCAAGGGGCATTGTACACACAGAATAAAATCTCATCAAACATAAGGGAAAAAAAAAAAACATCATTCAATATGTGGGAGACAAGTACCAAAATATATTGACAACAGGTAGTTACAACATCAGTAGGGTCTGACAGCTTTACCTGTACTGCAATAGAAATCTCAGAAAATAAGTACGCTATTGTAACAATGATGTGTATGAATATACAACCCCTAGAGGACTTAACCCACAAACTCCTTTGCTTAGAGTGCGTAATGTTCTTCACTTAAAGGTTGAGCTACAAAACCAATAAGACAAAAAGCCATCCAGGAAGATTACATCAGTTGGTTGTTACACACTTGCAGGATGACAGAATAAATGCATACAACCTTCCTGACCTACACTGTGCAAAGCATATCATTTATATGTGGATGGGAGATTGGTGTAATGGTTAAGGAGCTTACCTTAGAAACACAAGGTGCAGGGTTTGATTCTCACATGGGGTAAGTGGCTAGGCTTAAAATGGCCAATGAGGGCAGTTAGCCTAGTACTACTCTATGAACCTATGTTGAACTACAGAAGCAATGCAACAAAAGGCATCAGGAAACACACATCAGTTGATAGTTACACACCTGTAGAAATATATATATATATAATATATATATATATATATATATATATATATATATATATATATATATATATATATATATATATATATATATATATATATATATATCATGAGGAAGAGACAAACCCTCCCCACTTACAGACTATAAAGAATTTCATTAACAGGTTGAGCTGCAAAAGTTGTAGGTCAAAAGTCATCAGGGAAGTACATGGCAATGGGTTATTACTCACTTGCAGATTGAAAGCATGTAAGCCTTAGGGAACCTGAACGCAAAACATTTACTACTTATAGGGTGCAAAGTACTTCACTTACAAATTAAGCAACAGAAGCAATGAGACAAAAGGTATCAGAGAAAGGAAAAGCAGTTGGAGATTACACACGTGCAGAATGAAAGAACACAATACTGAAGAGACTTGAGCCCATAACTATCCACACTTATCTTCAGTTACAGGTTCATTTACATAGGCACTGAGGCAAAAGGTGTCAGAGAAGCACACAGCAGTTGGGTACAAACTTACAGAATGAAAGAATAAGAGGGCCAACAATGCCTTTGGGATCTAATCTAAAATTCATAGGCTTTGTTGGCATTGTAATTCATTGGAAGGGGAGCTACTCAGATCATGACAGCTGTCCCCTATGTGATATGGGCAGACTCACTTCAATGGTGTCATGTGTCTGTCCATTGTTGGCTGAAACTAATATATGTAGTGCATGATAGTGGCTGTACTTAGTAGTTGGGCATATGGGCCATAGCAGCCAGGCTTTTGTTATATAATAAGCAGAGCAGGTTCTTGTCATTTGTACGTGGGCATCAATCAGCAATTTGTGATCCACTGTGCACATTGTAATCACAAAATATAACTGATTTGGAAGCCCTATATGACATATATGAGGAGTGTTTATCTATTTTTTTCCAGATTAAAAGGTGGAAACAGGAGTAGAGGAATGAAATGACAAGAGGACGCAAGCAGAGGGCCAAACAAAATGTGCTCACCTAAGGAATGAACAGGATGGAGGAAAAGAAGCTGACATTAGTTGTTTTGTAGGATAGTTGCCCATTTTTCATGCATAAAGAGAAGGTAAGTTGGGGAATTACAAAAGGAATCTAAGACAAAGGTAAGAGAGTTACATTACATAGAAGGTGGAAGACAGGCATGACTGAAAAGGTGTGTAGTAATGCAATGGGGGGATACAATGGTGAAGCAGAAATCAGACAACAGAGAGAGAAGACAATGTTGGGAGCAGGAATGAATGACGAACAGTGGTGGGCATGGACACAAAAGAGAAGAGAACACCGTAAAAGAGGATAGGATGGAGTGTCTGTAGCTGCAGTCCTTTCCAGCTGTGACCCAGTGAAAGATCACTCACTTCAATGGGAACCATCACCACTGGGCCCTGTTTTAGACAGTAGAGGCATGCTGGACAGGGACATGATTCAAAAAAGCATTGAAGGAGGATCTCCAGCTTGTCATTTTGAACATCCAGCCTCCTGCTTATAATCTCCCAGACAATGTCTTCCATTTGCCAATGGGTGACAAAGGTGGTACCAATACTGGCACTGCTACTGGTGGGTACTACTTTCCCAGCATACAGTGCAAGGCTACCTGAAGTGGGTGGTGCTGGTAGTGCAGGATGTGTGGAAGTGACTGTGGCAGACTTGGAAATAGATGTGCTAGATGCTTTTGATGATGATGGTCATGGTGATACTGCTGTTGCTGCTGTTGCCAGATGTTGGGAGGTCAACAGGCCTTGCCAGAGGGATGGGTACAGGTTGTGATGCTGCTGCATGTAATGGTAAAAGAAGTGGTGAGAAACAAAGTAATAAACAAAATAAATGTACACAAGAGAAAGTATAGCAACAAAGAAGGTGGGATGGAGTGAAGTATAGTTACAATGAAAAACTGAAATTGATATATAATCTGATAATGATAAAATTATTTGAAGAACCAACAAACACTTCTTACTTTAACAAGTCTGTTAACATGAACAGCTGAAAGGAAATCTGAAACAGCAGCTGTCATAACCCCCATCCTGGCAGATAGATGATTAATATGATAAGCTACTTTGACAAACCAACAAGTATCTCTAGACCAATACATTGTAAAGATGTCTGAGATAAATGTACATATATAAAAAACATGAAACTCAGGCATGCATTTCACTCACAGGTTATATCAAATGAAACAAGTATATTGACAAAGATTGCCCATAACACAGATGCCCCTACCCAGAAATGTTTCTTATACATATTTCTCCATCTAATATTGTAGCTAATATAAGACAAAGAAATCTCACTGAAGCATTTTATCAGAACAAAAGCAGGGTGTAGGGAACTGAACCCACTGGCATCAACACAATGTAGGAGCACAGGTGATCATCATGAGCCACTTACCCAAATACGTGACAAGCTGCATGCAGAAACACACTAATAACATTCAACTGTCATCCTGCTAGTTTTGACTTATTGAAGTTATCACAGAACTGGCAGAGATATATGAAAGGTTTACTGTTTGGAAATTAATCTCTGACACCATTTCTATTAAAAGTCATACAGTATGGTGCACGTAAAGTCAGTGGATATTCAGTTCACCGGTGACACGTTCATTGAGGATGGATTCGTGGCCACACAGATGAAGAGAATGGAGAAACTTACATTTAAGCAATATACACTTCTTCTGAACAGTTCTCATTTGAAAGAAAATATCAAGGTTAGAAGAGTCTCTAAGGGCTCAGGGTTTGGAAATATCCTAATGTTTGGTTCATGATTTGAATTTAGATTGGGATATTATAAATTTGTTTTGTCAGGTGAGAACTGACTTAATGATTGTCATTATTAAAGACAGTGAATGGCAGCTTGAGGCTCTAAACAAAGAGCATTTGGCATTAAATGGCCCTGTTACTGATGATTTTATTTTCCACCTGTACAAAGCATCTATCAATTGATGTTTAGAAAAGGGGATGATTTTTGTCAAAACTATCAAGGACACAAAGGTTTGCATGCCCAGAATGGATGAGTTGATGTATAGGGAGAGTCTGGCCTGTCATCTACTGAAGAATATGTGATTATCCCAAGAGAGCAAGATTAAGAATAGTAGTTCTCAGGCTAGTTTAAATACCATATAAATGGTTTCCATTTGCACTGAGCATGTCAATGGTTCAGACACCAGCAGTAACCAATTAGTAAGGATAATAACTTTGATGGGCCCCTGGAGTATGACTGTAAGGACTTTTAGTCCACATCAGAGAAATATGCCAAGGCAAATAACAAAAAAAAACCCTTGAGGAGGGCAGGGGGAAATGCCGTTGACTGGATCAGTGCAGGAGATTATGATGAGTACTTTAACAGCAGGTACTGTGCATGTTACAAACAATAATAACTTTAGAATTTGTACTTAAACAGGTCCTCGTGTTCAACACACTCCACAGGCTGTTTGAGAGTCAGTTTTGCCCCCACTGGTAAATTTAATTTACTGGTTCTCCTTTTGGATGGCAAATTGTTTGTTCGAAAATTAAATGTTGCTGTATTTTTTCAAGAATCAGGAAAAAGATTTGCAACGGTGACAACTGGTAAAGAGTAATAAACCCTTGAATCCCAAACTGTTTTGAGAAAAAAGTGGAAATGAGATTAAGGCTTAAACCCTGAGGTTTGGCCAGCTAAGACCTACATGAAATCAAATCAACTGGACGTATAAGTGAATTTAAGTAAATCTTTGTCTGCATTTTTTTCAAATAATACAGCAATTAAAATGATTTATATGTGTTGCATTGAATACTATCTAGCTAGAAGTTGTGGCTCTGTTTTTTCAGTCAATACTTGTTAGAATTCTTGAAAAGCCAGTGATAAGTAGGGGTATCGGCACTTTTTTTCAAATAATACAGCATTTAAATTGATTTATTTGTGTTGCATGAATACTATCTAGCTGGAAGTTGTGGCTCTAATTTTTCAGTTAATGCTTGTTATCATTCTAAGCCTTTTGGTTTAAGCACTTCGGCTTCAGATCAGTTGTTTTACATTAAGAAGGTTTGTGGTCTGCACTATTGTGGCAGGACAGGTAGCTTACATCCTTCTAAGTTGGGAAATGCTGATTGAGGGCTCAGTGTCTGTTATTCTAAAAGTGTATTAGTTCTGGTTTAAGCACTTGGGCTTCAGGCCAGTTATTTAACATTAAGAAGATTCGTGGTCTGCACTCTTGTGGGAGGAGAGGCTGGACTCTGCCCTTCTGAGCTGGGAATTTCTGGTTAAAGGCTTATAGAGCCTGCATATTTGAACTGTTTCTTACTGAAATTGGTGCGTCTTGTTTACTGTTGCATAGACTAGATCCAAGCCTGCTGAATCTAGCTTTGTTTGTATAACTTGAGCACAAATCCAGGCCTTCTTTTTGGAGAAGGTTCCCCTGCACCTCAGTGGCAGGAGTGTGCAGATAGAACTTGTCTGATTGAAGACTAGAGGAACAGGGCTCTGTTTTGAGATTTTTTTAGTGGTTAATTGGGTAATTTGCTTAAAAGCCTTTTCTGATTGCTTGTAGTCATCTACAGCTGTTTTAAGTGTATTTTTTACTGTTTGTAGTCATTTAAACTATTTTAAGAGTATTTGTTACTGTTTTTGCCTTATCTTTTAAAAAAAATGTTCCTTGTTTCCCACTTTGCTAAGCTAGTATAGTCCAGTTTTCAGGCTAGTGCTGAATTCAGGGCTGTGTTACAATTTTCTGAGTTGCCCATACCTTTACTTGGATAGAGGGAGGTTTCATCTGTTCACCTGTGAGAGAGGGAGCTTTGAGCAGCCATCTGTCCCTGGAGGAGTGGTTCCAACCCAGAAGTTAGTAGTTTATAGGCCATTTTGGGCTAATTTCTATCTCTTTCATTTTTCTGCTGTAAAAACCGCATGGTTTTGCACGTCTGGGCAGCGTCAGTTAGCTAGGGTAAAATTTATCCTGGCTCCACCAAGTCTCCTCTTCAGTTTTTCCGTTGAAAAGTAGTCTAGCTCTCAACCTAAGTACTTAAAAAGCATCCTACAGTCCAGCACTTGCTCAGACCTAATAGTAAGTACTAATATACCCCGACACTTGATTGCCCAGCACGGCAAGGCTCATTATTCACCCCTCACCAAACAAGCGACTAAGCAGCTCACCCTACTATTCAGGCATGACCAAAAGGCAATTTCAGGTATACTCTCCAGTCCAGCTGGTGAACCTGTGTATCCTGAGGCAATGTTATGACTGCCTCATGTACACAGACAACCCTCTCCTCCTACCACAATACATTAACATATGCGAGAGATGCAATTATACAGCTAAATTGGAGGCTAAGTTCTCTCCACCCAAGACTGGAACAGGCAGACATGAGGAGAAGGTTAATATTTGCACCACACCTCCAGCCTCACATAGACATACTAAACCAGCACTGGCAAAAAATACACATAAATACACAAAATCATACTCGGAGGCTCTAAATAAAAACCTGCAAAAGCATCACAGACCTCCAAAGCAGACACCCAAAAAATCTGCACCTCCCGTCACAAACCAGACAGCACATAAAACACAAAATCAGTGTGCCGCGCAATCACAGCTCTTAAGGCGAACTAACATACCTAACACACTAGTAATAGGTGACTCTATAGTCAGGTACACTGATGTCCCACTCACTAGGCTGGACAAGGAGAAGGTTACTGTTAGCTGCCTGTCGGGAGCCAGAATCCACCACATAACACAAGCACTCAGGTCACTCCAGAACAAGTACAAATATGACTCTGTCATTGTTCATGTTGGTGTGAATGACCTGAGACGTACCTCCCTGGACTACATGAAAAGAGACATGGAAGAGCTCTCTGATCATGTAGCCCAGGCGGGCATCACCCTGACCCTGAGTAGCATCCTGCCCTCACCAAGAATGATACTGCAGTATAAAGAAAAAAATGATCAATTTCAACAATTGGCTAAGCTGTTGGGTTCATTCAAAGGGGGTCGAGTGTCTGTCAGCCTGGGATGACATGCTCAACAGGCCTCGTTGCTTCACAAGAGATGGCTTGCACCTGTCACCCCTAGGCTTTCGAATACTGAACAAGGCTCTTGCTGCCCCCATAGTGCCTTTTTTAGGCAAGGCTCAAAAGTCAAACCCATCTCCGTAAACAGCACAAATAAAAAAATGAGGGTTATGCTACTCAACACCAGGAGTTTAAATCTCAAAATGCACGTGTTTGAAACACTCCTCAGTATGGAGAACATCAACATCTGTGCAGTAACTGAAACCTGGTTCAAGGCTCCACAGAGCACCCCCAGCACTACCGGGCTACAACTCATACCACACATTTCGGCCACAGAACATGGACCAAAACACAAAAGGGGGGTGTGTATCCATATTCATCAAGGATACCTACACCTCCAGGTTAGTGGCGCAGCATGATACCTCCGAGATCATCCATGTGCAACTAATATCAGGCAAATCTGCAATGCAAATTGTGGCCTGCTACAGATCAGCCTCCATGACCCAGGACCACCACTCTGCCTTTCTGGAGACACTGGAAAACATGAAGGTCCTACTGAACACCCTGATATTGGGCAATTTCAATTACCCTACCATTAACTGGGATAACTACTCAAGTACAAACTCCCAGGTCCAGCGCTTCCTGGAATTTATCAACTCAAATGCCCTGGATCAGCTGGTAAACCCCCCTACCAGAGGTGAAAACATATTGGACCTGGTCATCACCAACATGGGCGACAGGTGTTCCACACCAGAGGTCAACCAGTCACTGGTTAGATCAGACCATAAACTAATCACTCTGGATGTCGACACCACGCCACCACCTCTAAGGAAACCACAGTGAAAAACTGTTCTATAGCAAACTTCACCTTACTTAAGACAGAGGTGGTAAGTTTCACAGCCACCACGCTAAAGGATAACAGTGTCCAAGATGCAGGAACCTTTACAAATGCACTCTATGAGCACCTACAAGGATTCATGGATTGTGCCATCCCTAGCAAAAACAAGACTCACTCCCCTAAGAGAAAGAAACCAGTCAAGTGGACCCCTGCCATAAACAGGCTATACAATAGAAGGAGGAAACTAGTTCAGAAAAAAACAAATCCCAAGAAGGAAAGACATCTATGATCAGTATCAGTAAGAAACTTAAGGTCCCTCATAAAATCCTCCAAGGCTAACTTCGAAAGAAAAATAGCCAAGGATTCGAAAGATAACCACAAAGCCTTCTTTAGCTATGTCAAGAATATAAGTAGCAACTCGCAGATATACTCTGAGCTAGTGCAAAATAGCACAAAATATACTGAACCCACTGATATTGTCAACATCCTGGCAGATAGATTCAGTGCAAACTTCACCCCCCTCTCACCCCCAAAAGGGCCCACAACAATACCAGAAAAGTGTAGTGTCCCAGAAATCACAGATGCACAGATGAAAAGAGCCCTTTCAAAAGCCAAAAGCACAGCTTCAATGGGGCCAGATGGTGTCCCAGGCTGCGTCTTGCACAAACTACAGAATGAACTAACCCCCCCCACCTAAACACACTGTTCAACCTCAGCCTCCGACAGGCTATGTGCCCATAGAATGGCGCACAGCAATGGTTATTCCACTTCACAAAGGAGGGGCCACAGCTGACCCTGGTAACTATCGCCCCATAAGCCTGACTAGCCTGGTCTGCACGGCTATGGAGCGCATCATCATGGAACTCATTAACAAAGACATTGGGAACCTCCAAACACTTCACCCAACCCAGTTCGGCTTTGTTAAGGGCAGATCATGCCTACTAAACCTGGTTGACTTCTTCGAGACAGTCACCAAGGCCATAGATGAGGAGAAGGTAGTTCACGCAGCCTACCTTGACATTGCCAAGGCTTTTGACACCATTCTCCACTCGGGAATTATAGAAAAACTCACCAGCCTGAACATAAACCCCTATGTCATGAGATGGGTTGCCAACTGGCTTACAGATAGAACTCACACGATAAGAACAGCTGGCTCCAGGTCCGACTCTACACCAGTCATAAGTGGTGTCCCACAAGGCTTGGTCCTGGGACCCCTACTGTTTGGCATATACTTCTCAGAAGTACAGGCAAACACAGGAGGACTATGGCTAACCTAGTTCACCAATGACTGCAAACTGGGAGCCATAATTGACTCTCCGGCTGACACGGACATTCTCCAAAAGGTCCTTACTGAGATGGACACCTGGGGTCAAAGTCATGGTCTCAAGCTAAATGCCAAAAAATGCATAGTCATCCCATTTGGGACAAACAAAATACCCATGAATTACCACATAGGTGGAAGCCCCCTTAATACAGAAGAGTTAATAAGAGATCTGGGGACCCAGGTAGATAGTAATCTCTCCTTTGACAATCATATTGCCAAAGTAGTTAGGAAATCCTTCTATGTAGCCCATCTAATTACTAAAGGGTTTGCATCTAGAAATAAAGAGGTTATAGTGCCCCTCTACTCATCACTCATCAGACCCATCATAGAGTACAATGCCCCATTTGGGATGTACCTCACAAGACACTTCCAACTGCTGTAAATACCACAAAAGTACCTCACCAAGAGCATATCGCTTACTCAGAAGTGATCTCTGCCTGACTTACAAAGCCATGTCCAACTAAGAATTGATGGACATGCTCCACCTAAAGAAATCCAAGTCACTGCGAGCCACTTGCTCCAGTGAGCTAAACCTCACCACAACAATAAATAGAACATGCTGGAGTGATAGATTCCTGTCACAGAGACTCCCCATGCTTTAGAACAAAATTCCTAACTACATTAGGCAGAGCCCCTCACTAACACTCTTCAAGAGAAACCTTGACGAGTGGATGGGTAACAGAAAATACACCCCTGGGATCACTTCATTGGCTCCTCTTGACAGAGGCTCACTTAATTAATCAATGGGGTGGCGAAAGCTGATGCACTCTGGCTAGGCTTATAAATGCCCCCAGGCATATAACCTAGTGCCTACCTATCTACCTATGAACCTATAAGAACTTTGCACCAAAATTAAACTATTAAAGGTTTTAATAATTTAACTTACAAGGAATATTCCCTTTTGAGAGAATTAACGGTGGGCAAAGGTATATGTGTTATGAAAGCAGACAAGGGTGGAGGAGTTGTACTTATATTATAAATGGATTATGTAGATAGGCTGTTTAACCTTTTAAATGAAGGTGATAATTACAAAAATGTTTTCTTGAATGAAATTCATGTTAGTTATTTTAAAATTAAGTTATGATTTAAGGATTTGTTTTTACAGCATGAGAAAGATGGATGCTTATACAGCTAATTAACATTTAACAGACCTATGGTTCCCAACCTTTTTGATATACCAAAGATCCATACAAATGTTCATGATCTATCTTTGAGACTGATTGTTTCTGGAAAGGGTTTGAAAGTGGAATCCCTTTTCAGTTTTGTTGATTCAAAACAAAAAAGGTGTATTGAGAGGTTTACACGCACTTTGCAGGATTCTTTGCATTTTTTGGAGTGTATTACAAAGGCCAAATACTCTGAGGATGTTATTTTTGTTACTTTTCATATCAAGGACCTTTTTTCATCAATTCCTAGAGCTGCAGGCTTAGATTGGTTTGAGGAAATTCTTACAGATGTTATGCCAAATAGTAGTTCGGATACCTGGATTGTTAAGGAAGCCCTGGAACCTGGAATTAGTTTTGAATAGCAATTGTATTGTTTTTGATCAAATATTCTTCAAATATTTTTAGAAAGGAGACATGCCTAATTGGGTATTTACATTACTGGAGTTGTCACCTCTTCAAACAAAACTTTAGTGTGGTGAAGGGGCGGATTGTGTGTGTGTGTGTGTGTGTGTGTGTGTGTGTGTGTGTGTGTGTGTGTGTGTGTGTGTGTGTGTGTGTGCGCGTGTGTTGAAGCTGGTCTCTGAAGATACTCCTTGGGATTTATTAACAATGGTGTAGACTTCACACTAAGTCTACACAATGTTAGAATGTTAGAGTCATGAGAAGCAGTGCTAATCAAATATGCTTACATATTTTTAAGCACTTTTTAATGAATTCTGAAGGAGGGGAACTGAAACGGGAATGGTATACAAAGAATAATGGTTTGCAATGCTTAATAGATAATATGGAAGGGGAAGTGGGTAAAGAGTAGTCAGGTACCTCAGGCAAATGTGCTGAAGTGTCATAGAAATATTTCTAACATAAATCCTGCCATATTGATGTAATGATAATTAAAATGTGAATGACAATACCTGAGTTATGCACATGAATAAAAAATGGACATGCTAAAAAGGCTGTGTTAGGAATATAAAGCTGCAGTGTAACAAAGGGGATTTAAAATATGATATACATGTTAATAAAATACTGAGCTAAGATAACAGTTAACAAGGACAGAAGCTACATTATGGGATAAATGCACAGACTGAATTTACTGCATATGAGATGTATATACAGGGAATTGATGTATGCAATTTTACACGACTGCTGCATTCTCCATCTTAGCAAGTATATGCAATGATGAACCTTATAGCTGTAATGTCATGCACATCAGAAAGGGACATATTTTTACAAAAAAATCTCATTGGCACCTATAAACATGTATTAGACAAGCAAGAATTATATGTCATAAAAATGTTAAATGGTGATATAATAACAACATACATAAGTGACAAATGACAACACAGATCAGATGACATTTCATGATCAAGTTTTCCACTGCTAATTTGCAAACATTTCAGACATCATTATAATGGGCTTCTTTACATGGAATTAAAAGGAGCAGTAGCATAACAATCCAGCAACGCCAACACACAGGAAAATGTTATAACAGAGGACCAAACACAGTTCCAGATGGTCTAACTGCATACCATAAAGGAAGAAACTTTTATGAACGCCTTCATGTGTCAATAAGTATATAGTATGATAAAAAGTATAGTAGTAATGAAAAAATGTTTGAATGAAGACATGAATTAAAGAGTATAATTATTTTTTGAATAGGTAATGCCTACTAGCAATGAATGACATCATAAACATTTTCATCATTTCATTTCTGAGCACATGCTGGACAGATATCACAGAGATGCATAGCAGTCATGGTTGGCACAAAATACAAATATCAGTTATGTCAAAAGAACACATTTGAAGGGCTTATAGCACTTTCCTATCATAAGGGTTATGGATACCCTACCTTGTAGGACAAGCCCTGAAAAAGGTCGTCCACTGATTGTGCCATAACTGTTGCCTGATGTAAGCTACTGCTGTCTGACATGGCTGTTTGATAAATAGATGTTACCAGATTCAAACCTCTGCCTGTTATACTAGGCTGTCTTTAAGACTTCTGCACTGACTGCATGTGCTACATCAGATGCCAATGGAGGCTGTCACAAACAACTGAATTGAATGTGTGCAAAATCAATGCATCTTTGACAAGGAAGCTGCTTCCATCCTGTTGTACACACACTGTTCCAGAACTGAACCACAGTCTATCTATGTAGGTATGCTATATACATTAGTAATTGATTCATGTGCCACAGGAGTCTTCACAGCAACACATACCTTGAATAACCATTTCACTGACATGCAGTCTCAACCTGTGATGATATATTGTGTCCAACATAAAACTGGATGAGAATAACTAGATACAATGGTGTTTATGTATTGTTAATACATTCATATAATGTTGCCGTTTCAGGAATTGAACAGTAATCTTTGTGAGTCTACTGACTCATGACACATGGATGAACCACAAGCACCACAGTGGAAGTCTTAAGACAACTGTGAAACTCCACCTATGATAACTTATTACATCAGATGTATGGGCTGTCAACATTTTTTTGATGTAGAGTGTCTCTTCCACTGTAAATGGACACATTGTAACTGTGATGGATGCCATACATGAATTACAGTATAAGACCCAATAATGCTAGCAAGCACTAAGTGAGGATGTTGAACACATAAGCATTTGACAACAGACAATACATGATATTGTCATCATGATAGAAATGTCACTACAGTTGTGAGATAGGTTGGTATGTCAAGGCATTACATCACGTTATTGCTGCATGGTTTAGGTATGCTTGTAATTGCTGTACTAAGCCAACAACATACAGAATGTCGTCTCATTCCCTCATGCCAGAGGATAACACTTCCAACATATGTTACAAAACGAAAATGTAATCATGTGTCATCATTACTCTGAATAAAAGGTTTGCTATGTGAGAAATTATCAGAGCTTTTTGTAAGTGGAATCAACATCTATAAGTGTATACATATATCATGCTATGGTACTATGCTTTTTTCTAGTATTTGTTGGTAAATAATATATTTCAACACTAGATGGTGCTAACATCTACTGATAATGAAATTGTATTAAATTATTGTATTTGTATTATTTATGTATTTTAAATGTATTTCACAATAGTATTTAGTATGTAAGTTGGTTTTAGGTATTATGCCAATATTGGTAGGTTTTTAAAATGTGGTTTGTAGATGTTGTTTTTATATGTTAAGTAGAAATGCTTGGTTTGTTCCCTATGGAAGTGCTCATTAAAAAGTATTTAAATGTTTTATTGATCAATTAGGTAATTAGCTTAAAGGATATTTAAAGATAGGGGTGTAGCCAATATGTATTCAGTTACACATCAGAAGAAGTCATAGGAAACGAAAACGCACTGTGTTATGTAATAGGGCGTTTATGTGTGATGCGTGTATTGGAGTGCTGTGAGTCACAGTAAAGTGTTGTAAGCTCAACTAAGGAGTCAAGCCTCTTCTTCTTCTCCTCTAGTGCCTTTTGTTTGTAGTTGGACTGTTTTCGGCACTTGTCTGTGTTTTATTTGTATACAGCAGATGTGTTTGGCAACAGTGTTAATGACATGCTCAGTCATAATAAGACTAACACAACATTGTCAGAGCAGTAATGGTTGGATTTAAACTTATAGTCACAATAAGAGTGACACAACATAGTCAGAACAGTAATGGCTGGATTTGAGCTAACTACCTAAAATCACAAGTTACAGATTAGTGCCTGAATCACAAGTGCTACATAACCTGTTGAGGTTCAAATGGGAGAGTGCACAGTTAATGGATGGCATCACCATTGTTTATTAGCTGGATGTTTATGATAAAAAGAGGTCAAATTGTGCAATAACACTGTACAGCTACACATCATATATGTATGTGAAGAGTAGTATACACAGTATGAGGGTGAAGAATACACTCAAAGCTGGCCTCAAACATCTTGCATCTTTAGTTATACAATGTACAAAACACAGTATCAAAGCCACACAACACTGGAGAATTTGCACTCCAGCTGTGAGATGCTTTAGTTATGGTAGCATTAATCGATCATTGTGTGGCCCAAAATTTATTTTCCTTGTGGATGGTAGGATTTGCTACTGTAACACTGTGCCACTGTAAATCCATCTCCAGGTGTATATAAAAGGTGGTTGTGAGGTGGTGAACAGTATATGACAGTAATCACAGTCACACTATTTAAACATGGATAGACTCAAACCACCTAGCTATCAAGTTACACAACCTATACAGTACATTATCAGCAGTCAGTGCCACAGGAGAATAGTGAGTACTAGTGAGGCATACAGCACCTATGAAAGGATGACATCAACAGTGTATTATTACCAAGGAGATGTGTCAAGTAAAATGAGTTTTACAGCCATCTGGAGTTGGTATAGTTATCACTGCTGATGTGTATAAACCATCCTGAATTCAAAAATTCATTTACAGTCACACCCATATTTGTTGAAGTTAAGCACTACTGTAATTGAATCTCCTACTGATCTATTTACCCATTCTAGAGAATAGTGTAAGATACACAAATGCCATAGAAGTCTTACTTTCAAAAGCTAGGAGTGCACTTTTGTCATGATGACCTCATCACTGTGTTTCAGATAAAATGTTTCAGTAAAAAATGAGATAAAGTAGCTGTGTGCAAATTTAAATGTATGCATTTTAAGGTAAGTGAATACAGCACAAAGTGTTATACACATATACAAGTTTCACATGTTGAGCATTGAACCTCCTATCAAGGTTACACAATCTAGAGAGCACTATATAAGTCAGAAATGCCATAGGAGTGTCTGATTCTTAAGGGCAGAGAGTTTACTTTTGTCATAATGACCTCATCAGTGTGTTCAGAGAGGCTGTATCTGTGCGATTAAAGAGCTGTGTGAAGAGTTAAATGTGTTCTTCTCAGGAGAGGTGGATCATCACCAAGTGTTACACACACAAGTTTCCCATGCTAAAAACTGAACTTCCTACCAAATTACATAATCTACAGAGCACTGTATTAGTCACTAGCAGCAGGGGATAAGTTCATCTTTTCAGGGGAGAGACTACACTTTTGTCATGATGAGCTCATCATTGTGTTTCAGAGAGGATGTTGCTGCAAAAGGTGGGATAACGGAGTTATGTGTAGAGTTAAATGTAGTCTTCTCAGTGAAAGTGGTACAGCACTGAGCATTACATGCACTCACTCTCAAGTTTTACATACTAAGTATTGAAAATCCTACCTATCAAAAGAGCACTGTATTAGTCATAAACTCCATAGGTGATGTCTATTAAGGCGTGATAGGGCACTTTTGTCACAATGACCTCATCAGTGTGTTTCAAAGAGAATGCTTCAGTAAAATGTGGGATAAGGGAGTTGCATGAAGAGTTAAATGTATTCTTCTCAGTGGGAGTGGATATAGCATGAAATGTTACATTTACACACACACACACACACACACACACACACACACACACACACACACACACACACACACACACGCCAGTTTCCTGTGCTGAACACTGAACCCCCAACTTAACTAGTTACACTCTCTAGAGAACACAATGTTATTCACAAGCACCACAAGGAGAAACCTGACTTTAATACTGCAAAATAGCACATTTGTACTTCTTGAAAAAATGCTGTTTTTAACAGATGGCACTATGCATCACAGGTTGTGCAACAAATGTATATGTGTATGCAGGACAATGTAACATCATTATGATTGTTGTATAACCACATACTTTCCTGCTAATGTTTAGATACTGTCCTTCATGTATATTGTGTTACTGTGGGGGACACTGACATGTTTAACATTATGGTATGCCATAGATATCCAGTGTTGTAAACCCATGGGTTAACAATCAAATTTTCCTGCAACTTCATGATTGGACACTTATATTGTCTCATACTTGTACTATGTGCATTGACAAGACAAACATACAAGTCATACATATTAAGCTATTCCTGGCCTCAACCTTATACTGAGACCTGGTATAATCCCCCTGGAGGAGCATACATCTGTAGCACTTCATGAGGACTGCCACAAACATCCTGGACTCCTCAACATCCCATCTTTGTGCGCTAAAGTTAGCAAAATTCTCTTCTTCTCCAGCCATGTCTGCAAAAGTCAAGCTAACAAAATATGACTGAATTAGTGCCCAGTTCAGATATCATGGGTAATTGGTTGCGTGCAAAGATGCAGAGCCTTTCCAGCTGCATTTGTGATAGTGAAAGCAGATGGATTCTTTGGCAGACACATTGGCAGTACTTGCATCACATAGCAGCAAAGGTGTGACGCATGACATTAACTTTTGTCATGAGTGATGCTCAACCTATTGACACAAGTTCCAATGTTCAACAATGGAATGCTTAATGGCATGGCTTTTAATCATTGCAGTTTGGAAGGAGAAAGAGAATGCATTATGAAAAGTACTGTGATTTAGGGGTTTACACAATGTTGCACTATTGTTGTACCAGCTGGAAATCTAACCCATGGGATAAAGTATGCAAACATTTAAAGCTTATTAATGACATTACCACAGCAGAACTACCATTTGGGCATGGGAATTAGAGATATAATAATTTCAGAATGAATAGTGCTACACTTCAGAGAGGCCTGTATGTATGAGATTTTATTTTATTTACAGTTTGTTTACCAGGATGGTCCATTGGGCTATGTGGAGCCCGTTTTCAATAGAGTCCTGTGGAGAAAAGCTGCAGTAAATACAGATACGATACAGATGTCATATATATTATTTATTATTT